>NW_008594350.1:0-5584 GCF_000691845.1 Merops nubicus | reverse complement strand
TGTGGTTGAGCTCCAGGGCTGGACCAGCCTGCCCCTGGCACCAGCCCAAAAGCCTCTGCTGGAGCAGCATGAGGGGGAGCAGCCCGGGCAGGGTGGGCCCTGCTGCCTTCTGCTCCTGGAGGGCGGCAGAGTGACCGCCAGGGTTGAGTTTTCTGTGTTGCCTTTTGTCTGTGATTTGCCATCAGGGGCAGGCAGTGGCTGGTGTGGAGCCTGGGCAGAGCCCCGGCGCTGGGGACGTGCACGATGGGACCTCTCTGTCCTGGGAGCTGCCAGAAATGCCACGTCACAGCCTCCTTCTGGGCAGCGACGAGCACAGCCTGCCCCTGCCCGGGTGCACTGCAGAGCCTGTGGCTGAGGACAGGGCAGGAGGTGGGGGTTAGTGGTGCCTGGGTTTGAGAGCACAACGACCACATACGTGAACGGCAGCTGTGAGACGATGGTTTGAGAGGAGGTGGGGAAGTGGGTCAGGAGCTCCCGAGGCTGAAGGCACCTGGAGGGTGCAGCAGCAGGAGACAGGGAGCAATCTCCCACCTCTTTGGAGACATGGGCAGTTGTGTGCAGGGACAGAGGTGGGCTACAGACACCCATTGGGAAGTCCATCTCCTGCAACTCACCAAGGGCTCTGGGGGTGTCCTGGGGCTGTCAGGTGTGTGTACATCTTTGGAGGGTGGTGGGACACTGGAGCATGTTGCCTGGGGAGGTTGTGGGTGCCCCATCCTTGGAAGTGTTCAGGGCCAGGTTGGATGAGGCTCTGAGGTACCTGGTCTAGTGGGAGGGTCCCTGCCCATGGCAGGTGGGTCAGAACTAGAAGATCTTTAAGGTCCCTCCAGCCCAAACCAGTCTATGATTCTGTGAAAGGAAGGAAGGTAAAAATAATTAATGAAACCTAACTTTACTGTCCAAGCAGGTGAGTCAAAGGTGGCAGCTCCAAGAGGGGGGCCAGATGGGGGGCTTGTGGTAGCTAAACTTGGGGCCAGACCGTGGGGCCTGGGGCTGTACCAGCACCCAGCATGTCCCTGCTGCTGCCAGCGTGTTGTGAGAGCATCACCAGGGTGGGAGGACCACGTGGGCATTTTGGTCAAGGCTAGAGGCCACTGAACCCCAGGGAGCCAGTCTGATGTGGATGAGGAGGGGATGCATGGATGAAAATGCTTCCAATCTGGAAAATGTGCTTTAGGGAAGGCTGAGGCAGTGACACGTGGGTGTTGGAGAAGGGAGGTGGGGGGACAAGGCGGTGGGCAGGCAGAGGGTGCATGCTGAAGGGGAGCCAGACCTTTGGGAAGTGGCTCCATTAAGGCTGAGGCACCGAGGGGAATTACCACACCCCAGGGAGGAACGCTCCTGGGCCCATGCCCGTGGAGGATGGTGTTAATCTGGGGAGCTTTGGGGTTACAGCTGCCTCCCTCGGGCTGTGTAGGCTGAGTCACCACCCCACTGCCACCAGCCCTGAGCCACGGGGTCTGTACTGGCACTGGGGGTCCTCTCCTCAGAGCATCACCATCTCAGGGGGTCTGTACTGGCACTGGGGGTCCTCTCCTCAGAGCATCACCATCTCAGGGGGTCTGTACTGGCACTGGGGGTCCTCTCCTCAGAGCATGGCTGTCTCGGTGGCTGGAGCCCTGGGTGGGGCAGGCAGAGGGCACTGGGGAGCACGGGCAGGACTTGGCCCACAGTCACGCCGGGGTCGAGGGCAGACAGAGTCTCCTCCTGCCTGGCCAGGGTGCGTGGAAGCTCCACTCATGCTTCACTGTGCTGTGAGGATCCACACCTTTATACGTGCATATATCATATATATGTATGAAAAGTATCTATTGTGGCTTGCCCTTTATCTCTGTGATCCGTGGGTCAGGTTTTAGGGAGCCTGAGCATCCTTCCTGTGCATCCTTCCTGTGCATCCTTCCTGTGCAGCCTTCCCCGTGCTCCACGTGCAGTGCCCAGCAGAGGGGCAGCAGCCCTGTGAGGGAACAGCCTCTGCTGAACGGGGTGCTCCCCTGGAGAACCTGGGGTAGTGTGGGGCTGTCGTGTGAACAAGCACTGAGCTTAGTGTGCAAGAGCCACGGGTTGCTGAAGGGGGAAGTGCTGAGGCAGAAGGAGGTTGGTATGAAAACATCAAGTGTTGGCCTTGTGAATGGTCTTCAGTGTGTTGTGGAGGGTCCTTGGCATGGGAAGCAACTCTTGAGCTTCACCGGTGATACAGAGCCAGTGCTTAGGAGGACTGGAAGAGCTTGAAGGGTGGGAAAACTAGAAATAAGATAAAGCAGTAAATGAGCTGTATTTAAAAGATAAACCCAAATGTTTTAGCTGTGAGTTCATAGTTGCCTTATCTGTTAGAAACAATAGAGGAAAATGTTCAGGAATATTAATGTGCGGATGACGACTGGCGTCTGCTGTGATGGGCAGACAAGTGCTGCCATGGCTGTGCAGGACCCAGGAAGGCCTTACTGAAAATACTCTGTACTGCTCTGGTTACAAATGCTCAGAAAAGGATGAGCAGAAGCTAGAGCAGGGGAGGGCTGCTGGCAGGACACGGGGTGACCATAATGGCACCAGGCTGCCTTGCACCCAGGTCCTGTCCCTGGTGACGGTGGGTGGTGCACACACAGGGAGCAGTCACAGCACAGGGCAGGTGCCCAGGGGTGGTGCCCAGGAGGCATCTGCCCCTGAGGGGTGAGCAGCCAGCTGCTGAGGGGCTGCTGTTGGCATCACCCAGCCGTGGGGTGTCCATCAGCTGGTCTAATCCCCGTCTGACGCCGTCTCTGCTGTCAGTGTTCAGGGTGTCCTGTGCCCCAGTCCCCTGCTGAGCCCGTGTCCCTGACACAGGGCTGGTGGAGACAGGCTCTGAGAACAGCCCTGCTGGTCCTGTGGAACTGGAGACAGAATTAAGCATCAGGAAAGATCAAAATTAACAGAAGTGAGAGACAATACTGGCACAGGTACAAGCTGCTGTACTTTCTCCACACAGCACTGTGGCTCTGGAAAGTAAAAAGTGACCCCTGGAGCTGCAAGGGGAGTTCTTCCAGTAGGAGCACATTGAGTCAGGGGTTATCTTCTGAGCCCTCATCGAGTCTGACTTGATATCTTCTGTACTTAATGGCTCTCAGCAGAGGGGTTTCTGCTGTGAGTTTGTTCTGTGCCTTTTTAAGCCCATGTAAACCATCTACAACTAGAGCAGGCTGCTCCTTGTGCAGAAGCCTTTGCAGACCTTTGCTCATCCCAGTCACAGTTCCTTGGCCTCTTCCAGATCTGTGACAGCCTGTTGGAGGCAAGAGACCAGAACTGCAGAGAGATTCCCAAAGACAGGTTGACTCATCCCAGGAATTCCCATTTGTCCATCTGTGCAGTATCTTTGTCTTTAAATCGCCTCTCCGCTTGGCCAGCAGGGACAGCCAGTTTCCTGCTGTGCCTTTCTCCTCTCGGGTACTGGTGGGAATGTTGCTGGCCCATTTGCCATGCCCTGGCACCACGGGCAGCTGTGAGCAGCTGTTTCAAGCCAGAGCTCCTGGGGGTTCCGTGCAGCCCCTTTGCTGACGTGTGATTCCACAGACCGGCCAGGGCTGGGGCAGAGTCCCTGGCGTGCCAGGGTCAGGAGGAGACCCAGCCCTCCTGTCTCCTGGAGCAGAGGTGGCAATTCTCATTTTGTTTGTCTGCTGTGGCTTTATTCTCTTTGAGCCCTTCCTTTGTACCCTGGTTATCTACTCATCTCTTAAGTCCCTGACAGGTTTTCTGTTGGTGTTTCTGAAGAATGACTTGCTAGGTTTGGGGCTTTCTGCACCTTCTTCATCCAATTCCATTCAACTCCATTTTCATCTTTTTTTTTTCTCCCCCCCATTTAACACAATTCTGCCTGATCTGTTCTGGGGTTTTGGTGTGGGCTTTTTTTTTTTTTCTCATTAAAATACAACTTTGTTTTTCTGACTGCTGCTCCTTACTTCTTATAACCATACTTACTCAGCTATTTTTTGGTCTTCCTGGCTTCCTTCAGGTCATCCTGAAGTCCTTCTTGGCAGGGGGAATGTGTCAGAACATCCAATAAGTTGCCTTGACATAGTCCCAGGACACCAGCAAAGGCTTTACTTGTAACAGTCCTTTAGCTTCTCATTACCAAAATTAATATGTATGCATTTTGAAGTCCTCGTGTTTTAAACTGAGCACCAGTGGTCGCTGATGGGTTGGCTCCCATTGCTTCAGCAAGATCACCAGCCTGCCTAGATTGGGGTCATTGTTAAGTAATGACTCTTAATTAATAAGGTAATGAGCTCCAGCATGCTCACTGGTCAGTGTGAGGTCAGGAATGGATTCTCCTGCAGCCAGAGCCCTTCCTGACAGCTCCAGGCTTCCCCTTCCTGCTGCCTTGTCCTTCCCCTGCATCTCCAGCGTGTCCATTGGATTGGGGCTGTCATGAACTGAGCCTCCCCCTTCTCCTCTCTTGTTCCTTACTCTTCCAGCCCCTGTATGGGGGAACACCTGCAGTAGTTTGGGGTTTCTGTTTATTCATTCGTGCAACTGCTCTTCACAGTGTTCTATCTGACTTTTGCCAGCCTGTGTGCTCTCTCTCTGGCTTCAGCCCTACAGCATGACTCAGCCCAGAGAGGTGCATTTCCACCTCTGCCAGCTTCCCTACCCCGGCGTGAAGCTCCTGCAGCCTGGTTAATATGCAGTCCTAGCAGCTTGCTCCACCCTGCTTCAGCAGTGGTGCCCCTCTCCTGCTCGGGGATCCTGTTTTCAGAGCTTTCCTGTTCCTAAGCAGTACACATCCTTCTTTTCTACACCATTTTCTCAGTCATGCAGTGGGATTTCACCTCCCAGCTTCTCTGTCTGGCTTCTGCATGGTGCTGAGGGTATTTCAGAAAACATTAACATGAGGGTCTTGATCTTCAGCTCCCTGGAAGTTGCCTCTGTGTGCTCTCTCCCACCCTCCCTGTTTCACAAACCCAGGGTCCTCGAACACATAACCCTCCTTGGTGTGTCCAGACATCCATGAGATCTCCAATCTTACCATGGGGGACATTTGCCACCACAAGTCTACTTGTGTTTTGCAAACCTGGCCGTGCCTGTGCTTGATAACTGGCTGCAAGGGAAGACTGCCTTGTCTGGCAGCACTTCCCCCTTCTCGAGCTTTATTTTCTACTGTGAGACTTGCCCTGTTCTTCAGCAACACCAAGACTGAAGTCAGAGAGGATGTGGCTCCATGCAATGGCTCTTCAGCTCTTCTCTCCCAACTCTGTTGCCTTCACTGTAGCCAGATCCACCTATGGATTCAGTGATGGGCTGTAACTGTTCCTCAGCATCTTACGTCTCTGCAGGGGTTTGCTTTTTTCAGCTGTCACCTTGTCTTTGCTTTTGCACACTCGTATGCTCCTGTTCTGTGCCTTTCACACCCGTGCAGAGCCACAAGCCCTGTGCCCAGCCTGCTGCCAGTCCAGACTGTCCAGGCTCAGCTGCAGAGCCGTGGGAACCTCACCCTGCAGGGCTGCAGCAGCTCCACTCAGGGGGCTCGTCTGTGAGCTGGAGTGAGTGCCAAGCCAGCTGGGCAGTGACGTTGTGGCACCACTGTGGGTTTGCATCTGCTGAGGTGCCCCTGCCC
>NW_008594349.1:1954-4519 GCF_000691845.1 Merops nubicus | reverse complement strand
GGACGCAAGTGGGAGGGGATTGGGAGTGCTGGGAGCAACCGGGAAGCAGTGGGAGGAAACTGGAGTGCCAGGGAGGAAACTGAGGGACTGGAGAGCAACTGGGCGTGACTGGGAGGCACTGGGAAGGAACTGGGGGGCACTGGAGAGCAACTGGGGGAGAATGGGAGTGACTGGGAGGAAACTGCGGTGACTGGAACGAAACTGGGAGGCACTGGAAGTGACTGGTAAATGATGAGAGGTACTGGGGGGAACTGAGAGGCACTGGAGGGCAAGTGGGAGGGACTGGGAGCAACTGGGATGAAACTGAGAGGTGCTGGGAGTGATACTGCGAGGGAACGGGAATGGACTCAGAAGAAACTAGGGTGACTGGCAGGAAACTGGGAGGCACTGGAGGACAAATGGGAGGGACTGAAAGGAGCTAGAGAGCAACTGGGAGTGATGGGAAGACACTGGCGGGGGAAGTCGAGGGACTGGGCAGCACCATCGAGTAACTGGGAGGCGATTGGGGTTTACTGGAGGGTGACTGGGGGCAACTGAGAGGTGCTGTGGGGTAACTGGGAGGGACTGCAGGGTGACTAGGGGCAACTGGGAGGTGCTGTGGAGTAACTGGAAGGGACTGGAGGGTGACTAGGGGAAACTGGGAGGTGCTGTGGGGTAACTGGGAGGGACCAGGAGGCACTGTGGGGGAACTAGGAAGCACTGGTGGGTGACTGGGAGGGTACTGGGCAGCACTGGGAGCTGCTGGGAGGGGACTGGAAGCAACTGGGGTATACTAAGAAGCACTGGGAGGATACGTGGAAACACTGTGGGATACTGGGGGAGGATATGAGGAAGCAGTCAGTGATACTGTGAGGGCACTGGGAAGCACTGAGAGGATACAAGGGGCAATTGGGAGGATGCTGGGAGGCACTGGGAGGATATAGGGAAGCACTGGGTGATACTGGGAGGATACTGGGAAGCACTGGGACGATACTGGGAAGCACTGGGAGGATGCTGGGAAGCATTGGGCGATACTGGGAGGCACTGGAGGATAGTGAGAAGCACTGGGGGAATATTGGGAGGCACTGGGAGGATGCTGGGAAGCACTGGGAGGCACTGAGCAGTATACTGGGAAGCACTGGGGGAATACTGAGAAGCACTGGGAGGATACTGGGAAGCACTGGGAGGATTCTGGGAAGCATTGGGATGCATTGAGCAGTACTGGGAGGATACTGGTAGGCACTGGGAAGCACTGGGAGGATGCTGGGAGGCAACTGAGAGGACACTGTGAGGCAGGGAGGGGAAACTGGGAGGCACTGGGAGGATACTGGAAAGCCATGCAGGGTCTGTAAAATAAAGGCCTACGCCCTCTGGTCGTTCTCGCAGGCAGCACTGCTTGGCGTGTTTCCGTTTCTCTTGGCCAGGCACTGAGATGGCCTTATCCTGCCCTGCCTCAGCTGGTTCAGGGGGACCACTTTTGGCCCTTGGCCCCATGCTTGTGCTCCGTGACTAAAACGGGTGGGTGCAAGCCCTTTATCCCCACGTGCGGTGGTCACTTGGGGTGGTTCCCCCTCCTCAGCGTGGGTTTTAAAACTGCCAGTATCAGTAACTGTGCTGTTCTGGCATGGGGTTGAGATCTTGCTCTCCCTTATCTAACAAGATGACTTTTGTTTCATAGTCTGCACCAATCACTCCTCCCATGACATGAACACCCTTCAGGGCTAAGTTTGAGCGAGCAGCTATCAGACCAAAGTGTCCTGGGGGAATTTGGGTTCTATCCAGGTGTTAAAAACTCTCACCAGGTTTTGGTTTATTTTTATCAGTTCTAGTGCAGAAAACTCCAGCCCCGCAGCCTCTGGAGTGGCCTGGTAGGGGGACATCACACCCGGGACAATTCCCCAGTGAGTCAAAGTTTCACTTGCTGTTAGAGGCTGTATCTGCAAACTGTGTGTGGTCATGCACATCAAGGGAGTCTCCATCTGCCCTGCTGGTCTCTTGTTGAGAGTATGTAGCGCATCTGTGAGATGAGTTCTCCACCTGGACAGGTTTCCATCTCCCAGCTTCCTTAACTGCTCCTTCAACGGCCCGTTCATCCGTTCAATCAGTCCTGTGGCTTGTGGATCATAGAATCATAAAGATTGGAAAAGACCTCTAAGATTAAAGTCCAGCCATCCCCCAACACTCCCATGACCATTAAACCATGTCCCCAAGTGCCACATCTGCACGTTTTTTGAACCCCTCCAGGGATGGGGACGCCACCGCCTCCCTGGGCAGCCTGGGCCAATGCCTCACCACTCTGCCAGGAAAGAAATTCTGCCTCAGATCCAATCCAAACCTCCCCTGGGGCAACTTCAGCCCATTGCCTCTTGTCCTATCACTAGCAGCCGGGGAGAAGAGACCAGCCCCCACCTCACTCCAGCCTCCTTTCAGGTAGTTGTAGAGAGCAAGAACATCTCCCCTCAGCCTCCTCTTCTCCATTCTAAACACCCCAAGGTCCCTCAGCCACTCCTCACAAGCCACGTTCCCCAGACCACTCCCCAGCTTCGTTGCCCTTCTCTGGACCCGCTCCAGCACCTCAAGGGCTTT
>NW_008594349.1:0-1873 GCF_000691845.1 Merops nubicus | reverse complement strand
TTGATTCAGGCCATGATGCTGGTGGCCTTCTTGGCCACCAGGGCACTTGGTGGCTCACATTCAGCCATCTGTCCACCAACACCCCCAGCCCAGGTCCTTTTCTGCCTGGCAACTTTGCAGCCATTCATCGCCAAGCCTGTAGCATTGCCCGGAGCTGTTGTGACTGAAGTGCAGGACCCAGCACTTGGCCTTGTTGAACCTCATGCGATTGATCTTAGCCCATCGATTCAGCCTATCCCTCTGCAGAGCCTCCTGACCCTCGAGCAGATCAGCGCTCCCACTCAGTTTGTTGATGTCTGCAAATTTACTGAGGGTGCACTTGAACCTCTCATCCAGATCATTGATAAAGATATTAAAAAAGATCAGGCCCAAAACTGAGTCCTGGGGAACACCGCTTGTCACTGGCTCATTCACCACAACTCTCTGGGCTTGGCCATCCAGACAGATTTTAACCCATCAGAGTCCACCTGTCTAGGCAGTGAGCCGCCAGCTTCTCCAGCAGAATGCCATGGGAGATGGTGCCAAAGGCCTTACTGAAGTCCAGGTAGACAACACCCACCACTTTTCCTGCATCCACTAGGTGGGTCACCTGGTGATAGAAGGAGATCAGGCTGGTCAACAGGATCAGCCTTTTATGAACCCATGCTGGCTGAGCCTGATCCCCTGGCTGTCCTGCATGTGCTGTGTGAGTGCACTCAGGATGAACTGTTCCATAATCTTCGCCAGTACCGAGGTCAGGCTGACAGGCCTGTAACTCCCTGGATACTCCTTCCAGCCTTTCTTGTAGATGAGCATCACATTGGCAAGTCTCCAGTTGACTGGGACCCCTCCCCTGTTAACCAGAACTGCTGATAAATGATGGAGAGAAGCTTGGCAAGCTCCTCAACCAGCTCCCTCAGCATTCTCAGGTGGATCCCATCCAGTCCCATAGGCTTGTGGGTGTCCAGGTGGTGTAGCAGGTCCTTAACTCCTTCCACCTGGATTATGGGGGATTTATTCTACTCTCCATCACAGTCTTCCAACTAAGGGGATAATATGGTATATGAAGAATCCACTGAAAACTGTGCTGCTTGGCATATTGCTGGACAAATTTACTTCAAAAATGAGACCCGTTATCAGATTGAATCTAATGGGATTCCATAGAAGGAGATCATTTTATCTGTGGTACAGACAGGGTTTTTACACTCACAGGGATGAGCAATCACATATCCAGAGTACATGTCTACTGCCCTGAAAATGTACTTACACCCTTGGTCCTGGGGTAAAGGTCCAATGCAGTCCGTCCCCCTTTGTCCTGGCAACTTCCCTCTGCCCAGTTCTCCTTTCACAATGTTTGGCACTGGGCGTTGATGAGTGTGCTGGCACCCGGGGCATTGGGCAATTATCGTTTTGATCGTGTCTAGTGACATAACTATGCCATGCTCTTGGGCCCACTTGTAAGTGGCATTTCCCCCAAGATACCCACATTTTTGGTGTTCCCATTTCACCAAGCCTTCATTGTCCTCCTCCTGAGGGAACTCCAATCCTGCTTGGGAAATCTTTGCCCAGTGATAGTTATAGGGTTGTTCTAGTGAATTTATACTACTATGGACATCAACATGAAGTACAATTCTTTGAATTATTTCCCAAATATCCTTCTAGAGTTCCTTTCCCCAGACCTCTTTGGAGTAGACTTTCCTGTCCCTGGCTACCCATGTTGGCAGCCAAGTAACCAATCCATTAGCCACTGACCAAGAATCCATATACAGATAACACCCCCCCAAATCCTATTGTTTTAAAGCCATATTGGCTAGTTCTACCTTCTGTTGACTCTAAAAAATTCTCTGAGTGAGAGTGACAGGCTACCGCCTTCCAAAGTCTTTTTCCTCCTATA
>NW_008594348.1:0-11035 GCF_000691845.1 Merops nubicus | reverse complement strand
TCCCTCTGGTACGTCAGCTGCACCACCCAGCTTAGTATCGTCAGCAAACTTGCTGAGGGTGCACTTGATGCCACTGTCTGTGTCATTGATGAAGATGTTAAACATCACCAGTCCTTGTATGGACCCTTGAGGGACACCACTTTTCACTTTTTCCAAGCTAGACGTCGAGCCATTGACCACTACTCTCTGGGTGAGACCATCCAGCCAGTTTCTTATCCACTGAACAGTCCACTCATTAAAGCCATGTCTCTCCAACTTAGAAAGGAGGATGCTATGGAGAAGAGTGTCAAAAGCCTTAGCAAAGTCAAGATGGAGAGGGCATTAGGGCACTCTCAAATCCAACAATGACGTCCACAGCTCTTCCCTTGTCCACCAGTACAGTTGCTTCATTTTAGAAAGCCACCAGATTGGAGATCTTACATAGGGTAGAATTCTTTCAGATGAATAACATGCCCAGAAAACAACTTTTGTAGGGCATAGTAATCAGTAATTAAAAAAAAAAAAAAGGTGTTTTTATTTGTATGTATGTATAAACACATATGTATGCATACACAGCTGTACATGTACACAATTTTGAGTGCAATAAGTAGTGTAGAGAGGATGAGCTAATTTGGTCAGCTCTGTAAGAAGACTATGGGTTTTTGACTTTCTCAGATTCCCTGGGGAAAAAAAAAAAATAAATCAAGACCTACAACTGATGTCTTGTTTAATGTAATTTCTGTTCATAACCCTTCTCTATCTAATCATGAGGTGGTAAAGAAAAGCTGATAAGTGATTATGAGATAACGAGATGCTACAAGAACATCATACAAGTAATGACATTAATATTAACTTTTAATTTGACTTATTGACATTAAGAGACTATATCTACTTGGTAAATGTGACTGAAAGTTTACAGGGTAAAATCAATATTCTCTTGTTAATAAAAAATCGTAACTGTAAAGATAGAATATTTTGAACACTCTGTCATTTGCAAAATGTTTCTTTGGATTTGTTTTTTCTTCTGTTCAGAATAGCAACATAAAACCTTTTTCAGATCACCATATTCAATGAGTGTTTCATTTAACAAAAGTTGTCCAGCATTAGTAACTTGTTGTCCATCTAATTCTTTATATTTTTTTATGCTGAACTACATTTACCTTCTGTTGTCCCAATTACATAGTTTAAAAGCTTTTGAGTCTATCTGAGTGGTAACTATTGTTAGCTATGGTTTCAAATTTAATCCTAAATTGAATGCTATTTTCACTACCATTTTCCAGGCTTTCTATAGAGCATTCTTTGTAAAGCTACATCCCCCATTAAGATATTTTGTGTTAGCACAGGTTTGCAAAGCAGCCTTGACACTGAAGCAAGGACTTCTAGGGATATAAAGTCATAAGCTAATTTTGTTTGAAAGGGTCTTCTGGACAACTGCTAGTCCAAACACTGCTCAGATCAGGGTTAGCTGGAGCATGTTGCTCAGTGCTGTGTCTGGCTGAGTTTTGAGTATTACCATGGATGAACTCCACAGCATCTCTATTGAATATTTTCCGGACTTATGGCTATGTTATATTGAATATAGTTTTCCTCTTATCTGTATCTTATATATGTATACAAAAATATTTATCTTAAAAGACGTTTCTATATAAAAGAAACTTGACTTGCCTTTTTTTTTTTTTTTTTTGTTGACAGTTTTGAGCCAAAATGGCTCCTGTTTGTGAAGAGAGAAAAAAAAATGAAAAAAAGCTTAGAGGGGAGGGCTAAGAGAAATGAAAGAATAGAACAGAGAAATTAAAAGGAAAGCTAAGTAGTGCACAGCAATTTTTAGCCCTGGGTCTAAAAGATAAACTAGATCATAGGACAATAGGACAATCAGATGGATTTGAAGAACTGCATTTGCTTTTGTTAACAGATGAATTCTTTAATACAACTGCATCCTCAGGCATAATTTTGTAATGGTCCTTCACAATACTGGAGTTAAGTATATTATAACTGATATTTTATAAGTACTTTAAGTACTATAAGTACTTTAAGTACTTAAAGTACATATGGTACTTTATATATATGGTACATACGTACTTTATACTATGGTTTATAACAGATATTTAAAAAAAAATGCTTAATGGACAGAATAAGATGGAAGACAAAATATTTCTACAATACAATTTTAAATTTTTTTTCAATAGAATCAGCAATTAAAAAGGTGACTTTACAGATTTTATATATAAGCCCAGTATATTTCAGAAGTCCAGGGCCTGTGTTTTGTGGGTTGCTAATGCACATCATAAGGTTCTAGAAAACCTGAAAACCAGAAAACTAATGCAAAGTTGATATTACTATTAAATAAATAAATAAATGGTTATCTCCCTCTCAAAAAATTCTGCAATCAATCACAGCATATGTTCTTTGTTCACAGCATATATTCTGTGTTGTGCTAACATGACGAAGGCTTCTGTACTTTACCTATTATTTACAACCAACATATTAGTTTATAAGTCATACAGGTGCTGTAATTTTTTATGGAATGTTATGGATACAGATATTGTCCCTCTGCATCAGTATTCTGATGTAATCTCTCAAGAGGTGAGCAAAAAGGATTAAATACTTCATACTGCAGAGGATGTTTTGAATGATGAAAATTTGTGAATATTCTTGTGATTTCCTTTTACTAATACAGGTATTAAGTGTTTTAGTCGACTCTTCTAATGCATGGAAACAGTCAAGTCATGTTTTTTAATCTCCAAACGGAATATGCCATTTCTTTTCTGTATACACAATATTCAAATTGCAATGACAATGGAAATACTTTAGGGAATAAGGCCTTTCTTTTCTGAAATTATGTTTATGAGTTGTGCTTATTCAGTTCTATATTTAAAAACAAAAAATTTTCTGAATGGAGAAAAATATGATTATTCACAGGATTAATTCAGAGGTAGATTCAATATTTCTGTGGAGATAGAGATTATCTACAAACAAGCTAGGTAAAACCAATTTTTAATCAGTTTTGCAAATCAGCTTCTACAGTAAATTCAGAGTTCTTTTTACCTATTAACATATTGATTGCTGTAGCTGATTGGAAATAAATAAATGGAACAATATATAAATATATTTATTAGTTTGATTCTCTTGCTGTTCTTTAGTTTAGTCATAGTTTACATCTAGAAACTGGCACTAGATTTTTTTTGTACCCTTAGTTTCTCATATCTACCTTTCTGTTTTCACCTTTCTTTTTACTCTTTTTTCAACATATACAAACACCTTTATGATCAGTATTTCAATAATTCTGAGATATACTTCCGTGTACACTACAGATGTTTTTAAAGTTAATATGATCATCTTGGAGATATGACTATAATCTTCAAATCTACCTCTATATCCTTGGGAAGTGAAAATTGCAAAACAGAATTCTGTTTTTGTACTATGCAGGAAAGACACATGGATTCTTTGTCACTACAGTTTTATCACTAAAACATCTTAAAAGGGGCTTTTCATTGAGTGTGCTGTCTAAATCAACTTTCCCATCAATTTTGCAGCCATTTGACATTAGAAGTAATGAATGTCCCAACTCATAGGTTTCAAAGTAATATGTCAGAAAATCAAAGCAAGAGTGCACTGAATGGAAACTGCATTGAACTTCAGAAAACAATACTGATACTTGCTGAGGCAATTATGGTGAACAGCAAAAACTGTTTTTCATGCTATTTGCTGTTGACAAGTTAATTATTCTAAGGATTTTCTAAAGAAGTTCCTTCAAAGTATTAATATGTTACACAACACAAAGCTGAGTAGCTTTTCTTAACAAGGAACTATAAACTGACACTAGATTTCATTTAAAATATAATATGTATGAAAACTTTAAAACTAGAAATATGTTTTCTCCGAAGGAAACTGAATTATTAATGCTAATGCAATAGGTCCAATTTTTAAACATCTATATATTATATTCCAAAAGTGAAGAAGGATTCCATCTTCTTTCATATCTATTTCCTCTGCCTTTAAGGCAGAAAGAAGAAAAAGACTCCAGTACTGTCTAGGCAGATTCTTTTAGATTTTTCACATGTGGAGGTTGTACTATGTATTATCAAATTTACTTATTATAAAGACAGTTAATGTTACATGGATTTATGATTTAGCAGAGTGATACAAAATATACTTCGTGACAAAATCAAACAAATGTTACACTTAGCAAAATATAGCAATTGCAATGCACAGTTCAATCACAATATCAATGGAATTCCCATTACTGATCTCCATGATATGTTCACTGTCATGATGCTGGGCATACCAGTCACTGGGAAGTAATACATTGGTTGAAACCAGCTCAAGCCCATAGCTCTCAACCAAATTCTTTTACTAGTTGTGTATGTTTTATGTTCTGTGATCAGCTGAACTATATATACACACTTCCCCCATGTTTGCCTGGCTAACTCAGGGAGAAATTTACACTCTTTTTTTAATGAACTCAGGCAGAAACTTTTACACCAGCAGTTGATACACTCAATTGTTGATAGCTTCTTATCTAAAACAAAGGTCACCCTCAGCCTGTCTTCATAACACTGTTGCTGTTGAACCTGTAACAGTGTCACTGATTTCAGCAACAATATATCTGTCTTTCAGAGATTAAAAATAAATAAAACTCCATAAGATAACGTGGGCAAATAATGTAACATACAACAGATTTTCCAAGAAGAAATCCAGACTGACGACTTGAAAAATCTTCAAGAGGAAGAAACTATTGAAAATAGAGTGTAACTTTATTCTACCTTGATGTCTTCAGAATCCACAGACATAAAATGTCAGAAAACTTTTTACTTCTACAGACAGTTCAGCTACTAAAAAAAATGGTAATTGCAAATGAACAGATAAATGACCAAGCTATGCAGCATATCAGCCCAGAGGTCTACCAGTCCAGTGTTCTGCTTTAAACAGTAGCTAAAAAAGAGATTACTGTGAAGCAGCATAGTAATAGGATCCACATGCAGTGATATTTTCCCAGGCTATTCTGCCAGCCTCCAGCAATCTACAAACTCCCAAGCCTGAAGTTATATTTTTATTTTTTAATGGCCATCAAGGGAATTATTTCCCTTATAAATTTTTAACAACCGCAATGCCTTGTGACAAGGAGATCCACACCTTAATTATATGTGGTGAGAAGCCACTAAGAGGTAGTTGGACTGATTTCTGCTATTTCTTTAACTGTCAATATCTAGGTCTGTGCTAGTATGCACCATTTTTCCCCATCCATACTTCTGTCCTATTCTGCAGATCCTTAAATCCTTAAAATCATAGAATATTAGAATGGTTTGAGTGTAAGGGACCTTAAAGATCATCTAGTTCCATTCCTTCTGTCATGGATAGGAACACCTTTCAGTACACCAGTTTGCACAAAGCCCCATCCAACCTGGTCTTGAAGACTGCAGGGAGGGGGCAGCTACAGCTTCTCTGGGCAACTGGTTTCAGGGTGTCATCACCCCCAGAATAAAGAATTTCTTCCTAATTTCTAATCTAAATCTTCCATCTTCCAGTTTAAAACCATTCTCCTATCTCTACACTCTCTGATAAAGAGTCCCTTCTCATCTCCTTGCAGACTCCCTTTAAGTACTGGACGGTCACTGTAAGGTCTCCCCAGAGCTTTCTCTTCTTCAGGCTGAACAACCCCAACTGTTTCAGTCTGTCTTTATAGGGAAGGTGCTCCAGTTCCCTGATCATCTTTGTGTACCTTCTCTGGATCAGCTCAAGCAGGTCTGTGTCTTTCTTGTGCTGGGGGCCCCACACATGGACACAGTACTCTGGGTGGGGTCTCATAAGAGTGGAGAACAGGGAGAGAATCCTCTGCCTCAACTTGATGGCCATACTTTTCTTGATGCAGCCCAGGTTGCAGCTGGCTTTCTGGGCTGTGAGTGCAAGTTGCTGGCTCTTACTCAATTTTTCATCCATCAATACCCTCAAGTCCTCCACAGGATTGAATAAATTCATTGTTCCTATTTGTCCTCCATTCTTCCTTTAAGGTAAATGTTTTGATAACAACTAACTACGTTTGTGCAGATGGTATAACTGATATACTGACAGATTCTCAGAAGAGATGGTTTAACTTAATTAGCTTAACAAGAAAGTGATTCTCAAACCCAGATGAATTTTTTTTTTTGTCAAACTAGATGAGATGGAAACTTATTTTAAACTATTCAATGAAAAATGAAAATGAAAAATGCTTTCTACAAAAGAGTTCTTATTTTCTTTATAGCTTATGCTGTCAGCAATGTTCAAATAAGAATAAAAGATTCTCTTTGGCTTGTAATGGAGCTGTTTGCCATTTCTTTTTTCTGATGTTATTTTCAATATAACTTTCAAGTATACAAGTAGCTACCACAAGGTTAATCATTATATTTGGCTCAGGCAGCTTGTTTGATGTTACACTTTTTCATAAGCTACCTATATGATTTAGAAGTTTAATTCCCACTTACATTAAAGGAAACAGTCTTGTGAAGGGAGACAACAAGAGATGGCTGTCATGCCCAAGAAAAAGGGTCATTATTCAGAATTCTACCTTTGACAGTTAAAAATCTTTTCTTGGGTATATGAAGAATTTTTTTTCTTACAGGCAATTACTATTTAATTATTAATAGAAAATCTCTAAAAGGAAAAATTAAGATAGATGTAACCTGTATCTCATAGCCATTACCTGATGTGTTTGACAATACCTGAATTATGTGAACTAAGGTTAAAGTTTCTACTTTGATTACTGAGACAAAGTTTGAACCTAACTATGATCTTCTATGCCTGAATTTAAAACTGCTAAGTAAAACAAAGGCAGGTACTAGTCCTTGGCTCTAGACATAAGTGGCATGGGTAAACTCAAGTTGAGGCTAGGTAGAACTCATCCCTTTTATAGCTGAATGGATGCATCCATAACACAGAATCGTAGAATGTATTGGGTAGGACCTCTAAAGGCCATCTAGTCCAACCACCTTGCAGTAAGCATGGACATCTCTAACTAGGTCAGGTTGCTCAGGGCCCTATCAAGCCTGACCTTGAATATCTCCATGGATGGGGCCTCTACCACCTCTCTGGGTAACTGTTGCAGTGATCAACCACCCTCATATTAAAGAACTTTTTCCTAACATCTAACCTAAATCTACCCTTTTCTAGCTTAAAACCACTACCCCTTATCCTCTTACTAAAAACCCTTGAGAATAGATCTCCCCCAGCTTTCTGGAGGCCTCTTTCAGGTATTGGAAGGTTGCTATAAGGTCCCCCCAGAGTCTTCTCCAGGCTGAATCACAGAATCACAGAATGTTAGGGGTTGGAAGGGACCTCCAGAGATCATCGAGTCCAACCTCCCTGCCAGAGCAGGACCATCTAGTCCAGGGCAGGTCACACAGGAACGCATCCAGACAGGTCTTAGAAGTCTCCAAGACAGGACACTCCACAACCTCCCTGGGGAGCCTGTTCCAGTGCTCTGGAACCTTCACAGTGAAGAAGTTCTTCCTCATGTTGAGGTGGAACTTCCTGTGCTCCAGCTTGTATCCATTATCCCTTGTCCTATCACAGGGTACAAGTGAAAACAGGTTGCCTCTTTCTTCTTGACACCTAGCCCTCATAGATTTATACACATTAATTAGATCTCCCCTTAGTCTTCTCCAGATTAAAAAGCCCCAGGTCTCTCAGCCTCTCCTCATAAGGCCGGTGTTTGGGTCCCCCAATCATCTCCATAGCTCTTTGATGGACTCTCTCCAGTAGATCTCTGTCCCTCTTGAAATGGGGAGCCCAGAACTGGACACAATACTCCAAGTGAGGTCTCACCAGGGTAGAGTAGAGGGAGGAATAACCCAAACTCTCTCAGTTCGTCTTCATAAGAGAGGTGATCCATCCCTCTAATAATTTTCATGGCTCTCCTGTGGACATGCTCCAACAGGTCCATGTCCTTCTTATGTTGCGGCCTCCAGAGCTGGATGCAGTACTCCAGATGAGGTCTCACCAGGGTAGAATAGAGGGGCAGAATCACTTCTCTCCATCTGTTGGCCACGCTTCTTTGATGAAGCCCAGGATTCCATTTGCCTTCTGGGCTGCCATTGTGCATTGGTGGATCATGGTGGCATGTCTTTTCCCAGCCTATATTGATAATGCTGGTTGCCCTGGCCCAGGTACAGAACCCTGCACTTGACCTTGTTGAACATCATGAAGTTCACCTGGGCTCACCTCATCAGTCTGTCAAGGTCCCTCTGGACATATATTGATGTTAGTCTAAGTTTCATCTCAATTAATGCCGTACTGACATCCTGCCTCCTAATACCCTGCCCTTTGTCCAACATAATTGTCATAGATGGATTGGCAACACCCTGCCCCATGATACTCTGACCTTTCAGTGCTAGCAACAGGGGCAGAATGCTGCCCGTATTATCCATGTAATGGGTGATGCTCTCCAATCACACCACTGGAGTCACACACCAAAAAGGCATTTGCATGTTTGGCTGTTGCTGCCAGATCATCAGGATATGCAGTGTCCCTGGTACTCTGCCAGAGCCATAACATCACTTATGAACCTGTATTTACTATTGGTGCGTGAGTGAGTTGTTGTATGGGCATGTTGCTGTTCATCTTTCTTATTGCCTCAATTAAGTTTGTGTTGTCAGGCTTCACTACTGTTCAGACCACAGGTTTCCAGTCATAGCTGGTTTTCATGTCAAAATGTCTGAAATGTTAGGATCCAATTGTACGTGTTAAGCAGTGCTTCTAAAGAAGAGGGTATACGTTGGCTGTCTTATGACTTCAGAGCATATAAGAATATGTGTAAGTGCAAAGCATTCTCAATGTTAGAGGACCATGTAGAGATTAAGAGGTCAGTTTTCTTGAGGTGGCAGCCTTCTGAGAGATATAACAGTGCTCCAAGCTATGTAGGGTCATTATCTTGGAAAGACTTAACTGAAATGGCCTGAAACAGTGTGGAAGAATTAAACAGTGTGGAAGATAGGGATCCAATGCCTAACCTCATTCACTGGTGATGTTGTACCTACCCAGATCCTGACAGTATAGTTTGATAGTACCACCAAGACCATGAAATGCTTCAATGTCAACAAAAGCAACAGTCCTCTTCTCAAGACCTCTTTCTTTATTACTAAGCTACTGCCAGTTCCGTACATTTCTCAAGCCCTCCTTCATGTCTGACAAATGTGTTTCTTGACCAGCTTAATTTGCATCCATTTCATACCTTAGGCTCAGTTTCTTTAGATGTTTTACTCAGCTTCCAAAAGAACATCAGCAGTTTTAATTCTGTTGAGTAGCTTTTGTTTGCTTACTTATAAAATTTTTATTCTTTCTTTCCAGACTGATCATGTTGATTAAGGAAAGAGATAGAATGGCAAAAATTACTTTGAAACACTTTTTTTTTTTTTTTTTTCCCACCAGTACATTTTTTTTCAGGGTTTCTTTGAAAAAAAAAAAAACCAAGGAGTTGTCTGAGTTGCCCAGAAAATGAAAATTACTCTGCATATTGCTTGTCCACTGAATTTTAAGAACAAAGTATAATGGTGAAAAAGATAAATGACTTGGCTTACATTGCAGCTGCAGTTCATTGATTTCCTTTTTAATCTAAAAACTAACCTCCAAAGATAGAGCACTGTACTACAGCTTAGAAGAAACTAACCTGTTGTAGGGATGTGGATGTTAACACTAGGAGCAGCAAAAATGGTTAAGACGTCAGAGTAAGTACTGGAAGCACGTGTATGAGTGAGAAATGAACAGATTTTACTATTAACTAAAAAAATTGAAACCCAACAAATGTTTATGCAGTTGTTAATAATTTATTTAAATTCTATCTAGCTCAGGATAAAATAACAGTTAAACAATACATGGTTAATATTCACTGAGTATAAAGGGGACTCTTCATCAGTTATGGATTTAGAATTCAAAGCAAAAATACGGGATAAGAAATTATATAGTAGATGTAATCAAATGAAACAAAATTACATTTCTGTAGTTTTTCCATAACTGAAATGAAAAAAGATTGCTACTTTATGTCTACAGTAATATATATTTCTTCATAAAATATATTTTAGGGCTTTTAACTTTCTGTAGCATCTCCTTAAGATAAACTTAATATTTACTTTTCAAAATTTTATCTGAGAGGGAAAACATTACTAATATTTTTTAGCAAAGCATTAAGGATTTGCACCAACAGAGGAATAAGGCTTATGAAGTGTGCACTACAATTGAGTGCTAATTAAGCATTCCAAACACCATTAATATCTTTAACACATAAACCAAACTGTGCTGATGTTAATTACATGAATCATCCCATTGTCTTCTCTGGGACGGGCATAAATGAGTTAGACAATTAGGGTGGTTCCTTTTTTCATAGATAAATCCATATCATCATACAGATTTGTAGTGATGGGTGGATTGAAATGAAATCCCATTATTTTCCAAATTGCTTCATTTTATTTTCCTTTGGAGAAAGACCAAATATAGTATTTCCACAGTATACAAAATTTAATCTTCTGTTTAAATTAACTTTCAGAAATTTTGGTTGTGTGAGAAAAAAATATTTGTTGTTGTTTTCTTAATAAAGAACAAACAAAAATACTCTGTAATGAACTTTTCTAGATGAACTTGTAAATCTTTAATACAATACAATTTCTAAAAAATGGAAGGAAAAGTATCGCCCTACACAGCCAAGTAAAATCAAATCAAATCAAATCAAAACAAATAAAAACAAAACAAAACAAAACCAAACCAAAACAAAACAAAAGCACAACAAAGCCAACATAAAAGTTAGAGATATTAGTGAAATGACCACTAAACTAAAGACAACTCAATTCATTTTTAGGACTGCATGTCTCCTGGGATGCCATTCAATTATTGCAGACATTCCAATACAGTGATTATGCTTCATACACTATTCCACATTTATGAGTCTGCACAGTCAAACATTTCTCAACATCTGCTCTTTCTTTTTATTTCTTCCTTTTTTTTTTTTCCCACAAATCTGACCCATCCTTTTTTATTTTTTTCATTATTCAGCATAGAATACAGTAACTTAGAATCATAGAATCATAGGGGT
>NW_008594347.1:0-26775 GCF_000691845.1 Merops nubicus | reverse complement strand
TCTATGATTCTATGATTCTATGTGATACCTTAGATACCACAGTTCTATATATTAGGGGTTCAGTGACCTTGTCTCCTCCCTTCACCTGCAGTTAAGTCTTCAGCCACTTGAGAAGCCAGCTTTTGTTTGTATGCTAAACGACAGGACATTTCTATGGGCTTGATATTTTATTGCCCAGAAATTCCAGCCTCAGAGCAGTTACATTAAGCAGCTAATTCCCTCCTTCTTACTACCTCTATCTATTAATAATTGCAGTCTTCAAGAATGGGAACATTCAGTAATGCAACACTCTCATTCATTCCAGATTAGATTCCAGCCACACACACTATTTATTTTAAGGTGCAACAGAGAAAAAAACATGTAGAAAATAAGAGACTGTTTGCTTAAGCATGCAACATATTTTGTACAGAAATCTTAATTCATGCAGGAGAATTTTTAAAAACTTCTTTGTTATTAAAGTAGAACCTGAATAGTTACCATGTCCTCAGCAGTCTCGTTCCCTGAGCCTGTCTCCTTTCCACAGTTACTGGAAAGACAAGATCTTTTCGCTACAGAAAATAGAAACCTTTCTTCCCATCCCACTTGTTAATAACAGCCTTAGACCACTTCACAGTGTCTTGCTTTTTTGATGCTATGTTTTGTCTTTGCTAATTTATCTGACGAAAATGTTTTGGTGTCTCTAGTCTGCCCTTCAACTTTTTTTTTTCTTTTTCTATATACCTGGTTTAGGACTGTATGAAAGAGGGCTCAAAGGGACTACTTGAATCATGACGTTTTGCCTGATATTGCAGGCAGTTGCTCTCCTGAACAGATTGTGAGCCATCTAGAAGCTCACTTTCCAGCTCAACAACCCACTTTGCTTCTATCCAAAAGCTGCTAAAGAACTTCACTCTTCTGATGGTTAGCAATCTCATTCCGTGTTTACGTTTACTCCTGGCAAGCTTGTATTTATTTTGTCTTTTGTCAGGTCTATCCATTGCTTCAGTAGCTCAAATACCTCCCTAATTTTCTTGCAGAACACACTTAGGCCTTTTTCCCTTTAGCTCTAACTTTGTTAGACTAAACAAACCAAACTCTTCTAACTTCCTTAGGTGAAAATCCTCTCTGCCATCCTAGTAGCCATTGTTCAGATCTGCTTTCCTTTGGATGCTACGCTTATAGATGAAGTTGTACAGCAATGTTTGCAATACTGAAGATGAAATCTTAATACAAACACGGGAGCATTAAATACTTCACGCTACATCAGTGGGGCCTTCTGGCTG
The DNA here is from genome assembly GCF_000691845.1 of Merops nubicus. Classification (NCBI taxonomy): domain Eukaryota; kingdom Metazoa; phylum Chordata; class Aves; order Coraciiformes; family Meropidae; genus Merops; species Merops nubicus. Next base: position 25,513 of record NW_008594347.1, on the reverse strand, counting down.
AATTTGTCTATTTCAGAGCTGTATCATAATGCTGGATTTTGTGAACTGAACACATGTGGGTCTTTTCTTTCTTCCCGCTCATTTTCAGCTGAGAGCTGCTCAGCATGCTTGTTATTTCCGTGGACACTTCTTAGGTATTTGAGGGGACTGGCAAAATGTGGGACTTCTGATTTTCTGATTTCCTACACTGTGATCTTTTTTTTTTTTTTTTTGAGCCAGACTGGGTTTTGAGAGTTTTTTACCCCTACATCTAACACAAAAAAAAAAAAAAAAGCCAAGAATGATCAAGTTTGAAGCCAACTTGTGAGTCCTTTGCTCTTCATAATCCTCTGCAGACATGGATTCAGTTAAATACTTCAAAATATCTCAGCAAATATGGTCATGTTTTTATGAAGTATCTCAGCATTCAAACATAGTTGTTGGAATGACGCAGCTCAGACCTGTTATTTTAAAAGGCCTGCTACTTTCTTGGTCACTTTATTTGTCATGACTGTGTTTGGAATGCTTATTCTTAACAGTCCACTGCTTTGGCCTTTAACTAATACTTAAAGATTCATGGTCTGCCCCAAAAAAGCTGCTCTGATCTAAGCACCTCAGGAAGGTTCTGTTATTATGAAGGCTGACATAAAGGACTTTTCCACAAGCGTTGGCAGGGCTTGTCCAAAACAGCTTTAAAGTAGACTGAAGGGGGTAAGGGATAAACCCAGGCTTGCTGGAGATAAGCCTGAGTGTGGTGCATCAATGCTTGTGGGATGGTATGCTAGCAAGGACCCTAGGTCTGCCATCCCAGTGTAAGTAGGGCATGGAGTGCCATGTGTTAACAAAGACAGAAGGGATATTAATGGGCTAGAAACCATGGAAGCACCTGGAAATTGTCAGGTAGGAATTAGGTCTTCCTTCCCCAAAAAGGTGACAAAATCAATAGCCAAACTGAAGTGCTTCTATACCAATGCAGCATGAGCAACAAATAGGAGGAGCTGGAAACCATTGTACAGCAGGAAAACTACGATACAGTTGCCATCATGGACACACGGCGGGATGGTCTGTACAACTGGAGAGCTGCATTATATGGCTGCAAACTCTTCAGAAGGAATAGGCCAGGAACGAGATGTGGTGGAGTAGCCCTGTATGTTAGGGGGTGTTTTGATTGCCTTGGGCATAATGATGGGATGACAGGGTTGAGTGTCTATGGGTAAGAATCAGGGGGAAGCCCAACAAGTCAGATGTCATGGTGAGATTCTGTTGTAGAACATCCAGCCAGGGTCAAGAAGCAGATGGAATGCTCTATAAGCATCTGGGAGAAGTCTCGCAATTACTACCATTTGTTCTTGTGGAGGTTCAACTTCCCAGATGTCTGCTGGAAATACAATACAGCAGAGAGAAAACAGTCTAGGAGGCTTCTGGACTGTGTGGGAGATAATTCCCTGACACAGCTGGTGAGGGAGCCAATTAGGGAAGGCTCCCTGCTAGACCCACTGTTCACGAACAGGGAAAGACTTGTGGGTGATGTGAAGGCTGGAGGCCATCTTGGGTATAGTGATCATGAACTGATAGAGTTTTCAGTTCTTGGGGAAGTAAGGAGGGGGGGTCCATAGAATCGGCACCCTAGATGTCTGGAGGGCAGACTTTTTGACCGGTTTAGGAGACTAGTTGACAGAGTTCATTGTGATGCAGTCCTAAAGGGCAAAGGAGTCCAGAAAGGCTGTACATTCTTCAAGAGGGACAGCTAAGGTGCAGGAGCAGGCTGTCAAGGTGTGCTGTAAGATGAACTATCGGGGAAGAAGACTAGCCTGGCTGAACAAGGAGCTTTGGCTGGAACTCAGGAAGAAAAGGGAAGTCTGTGGCTTATGGAAGAAGGGGCAGGAAAAACTCAAGAACACTAAAAAGATTCCATGAGACTAAGCAGGGAGAAAATTGGAAGGGCAAAAGCCCAACTAGAACTTAATTTGGCTACTGCCATAAAAGACAACAAAAAGTGTTTCTGTGAATACATTAACAGCCAATCTCCATCTTCTGTTGAATAAGGGGGGGAAATAAAGTGACCAAGGATAAGGAAAAGGCTGAGGTACTGAATGCCTTCTTTGCCTCAGTCTTTAATTGGAAGACCAATTGTGCTCTGAGTGCCCAGCCCCCTGAGCTGGAAGACAGGAACAAGAAGCAAAATGAACCCCTATAATCCAAGAGGATTAAATGATCAGTGACCTACTACACCACTTAGATGCACACAGGTCTATGGGGACAGGTGGAATCCACCCAAGGGTACTGAGGGAGCTGGCAGAAGTGCTCACCAAATCACTTTCCATCATTTATCTGCAGTCCTGGCTACCCAGGGAGGTCCCAGTTGACTGGATGTGATACCGATCTGAAAGAAAGGCCGTAAGGAGGATATCTGGGGGACTGCAGGTCTGTCAGCCTGACCTCAGTGCCAGGGAAGGTTGTGGAGCAGATCATCCTGAGTGCCATCACAAGGCATATACAGGATAACCAGTTGATCAGGCCCAGTCATGGGCCTTATGAAAGGTGGGTCCTGCTTGACAAACTTGATGGTATGAGGTTCACCAAGGCCAAGCACTGGGTTCCACACTTGGGTCACAACAATTGCATGCAACACTCCAGGCTCGGGGAGGTATGGCTGAAAAGTTGCCTGGCAGAAAAGGACCTGTGGGCGCTGGTTGACACCCAGTTGAATATAAGACAGCAGTGTGCCCAGGTTGCCAAGAAGGCCAACAGCATCCTGGTTTGTATTAGAAACAGTGTGGTCAACAGGACTAGGGATGTGATTTCTCCCTGTACTTGGCACTGGTGAGGCCACACTTCAAATGGTGTGTTGAATTTTGGGCCCCTCACTACAAGAAGGACATTGAGGTGCTGGAGTGTTTCCAAAGAAAGGCAACGAAAGCTGGTGAAGGGTCTAGAGCACAAGTCTTATGAGCAGTATCTGAGAGAGCTGGGGTTGTTTAGCCCAAAGAAATTACACTAAAGGGAGACTTTATTGCTCTCTACAAGTGTCTGAAAGGATGTCATAGCAAGGTGGGGGGCAGTCTGTTCTCCCAAGTAACAAGTGATAGGACAAGAGAAAATAGCCTCAAGTTGAATCAGGGTGGAGTTAGATTGGATTAGGAAGTTTTTTCACTGCAAGGGCTGTCAAGTACTGGAACAAGCTGCCCAGGAAGGTGGTAGAGTCACCATCCCTGAAAGTATTTTAACAATGGGTAGATATAGCTCTTAGGTACATGATTTAGTGGTGACCTGGCAGTGCTGGATTAACAGTTGGACTCAATGATTTTAAAGGTCTCTTCCAGTCAAAATGATTTTATGATTCTAAATCAGATGGTGTCTAGGGTACGACACAGGACTGGAGAGTGTAGGAGAAACTATGTAAAAAGAAAATATTACTATTGTAAACTGAGAAGAAAATTTATCAGGAAGTAATGTAAGCAAAAAAAGTTATAGCTTCAGGATAAAAAAAAAATGTATTTAATAAAGTGATTAATCTCTTTGCAAATATGTTAGAGGGGCACTTCAGACACAGAACCGGTACTGATGTCCTGAATGCTATAGCAAGGGCCCAGTAAATGATGGACGATAAAATAATCCAATGGATAAAGAAATTTCTTAGCAGTTTAATGATGCAAGAAGTAATAAAGCAAAAAAATGAACTGAAAAAAGAAACAGCACGAGATAGATATCTAACCATGGAAATGCTAGAAGTCTCCTATGGTTGCCAAGATTTCTAGTTAGCCAGGATGAGATGTAAACTAGATGTCACACAAGCCAAGTGAGTGTGGCTATATAAATGACTGTGTAGTGATCATGTAAGGCAGCACACAAAGGGCAGATGCTGTGTAACAGCACAGCTAGTCCTCATTAATTTCTCTTCAGTCTGCTGCCTACATCTTCTCCATAGCAACTCTGGAAGAATCAGTCAGGGATTCCCAAGATGTCCAGAATGGCAGTTCTTCTGAGACATGGGGCTGCAGGCGGTGATGAGCTATGCAGAATTTCTCTAACAGCCACAAAAAAAAAGGAAACCAAACCAAATCAAACCAAACAACCAAACAAACTGGAGTGCTGCATCCAGTCTTGTTCAACATCTTCATTAACAACCTCGATTACGGTATAAAGTGTCTTCTCAGCAAGTTAGCTGATGACATGAAACTGGGAGGTTTGGCTGATACACCTGAAGGCTGTGCGGCCATTCAGCAAGATTTGGACAGACTGGAGAGCTGGGCCAAGACAAATCTAATGAGGTTCAACAAGAATAAGTGCAGAGTCCTGCACCTGGGCAGGGGTAATAAAATGCACCTTGTAATAAAAGAGACCTTGGAGTCCTGGTGGACAACAAGTTGTCCATGGGACAGCAGTGTGCCCTTGTGGCCAGGAGGGCCAATGGTATCCTGGGGTGCATTAAGAAAAGTGTGTGCAGCAGTACAAGGGAGGTCCTGCTCCCCCTCTACTCTGCCCTGGTGAGACCTCACCTGGGATATTGTGTCCAGTTCTGGGCTCCCCATTTCAAGAGGGGCAGAGATCTACTCGAGAGAGTCCAGCGAAGGGCTACGAGGATGACTGGGGGAGTGGAACACCTGCCTTATGAGGAGAGGCTGAGAGACCTGGGGCTTTTTAGTCTGGAGAAGAGAAGACTTAGGGGGATCTAATTAACATGTATAAATGTATGAGGGCTGGGTGTCAAGAAGAAATGGGCAACCTGTTTTCACTTGTACCCTGGAATAGGATGAGGGGCAACAGATACAAACCGGAGCACAGGAAGTTCCACCTCAACACGAGGAAGAACTTCTTTACTGTAAGGGTTCCAGAGCACTGGAACAGGCTCCCCAGGGAGGCTGTGGAGTCTCCTACCTTGGAGACTTTTAAGACCCACCTGGATGTGTTCCTGTATGACCTGCCCTAGACCAGATGGTCTTGCTCTGGCAGGGGGGTTGGACTTGATGATCCCTGGAGGTCCCTTCTTTCTGTGATTCTGTGATTCTGTGAAAAATCCTTTCTGGTAGGGCACAGAGGGAGAAAAGGTAGTTTCTGCAGTTTTATTCTAGGTTGCGTCTCCTTCCTGCCCTGGCAGCTTGTGATCTGACAAGATATTATGTCTTTATATATGAGGTTGTTTCAGACTGAGTTTCGTTGCTTATTTGAACGGCTGTCAAATAATTTTGGGGGAATAGTCTGCAGTGGGATGATGTTTTGCCATTCAAAATTTAGGAATACAGTAAAGGATGCATACTACTTCTCAGAAGTTATCAGCACCAGCTAGAGATATAATCCTGAGTATGCCATCTGTGTGGGATTTATTTTTATTTGTGGACCCATTAAAACAGTTATTCTCAGTTCAGCTTCATGAATTTGAACACTGTAACATAAAGAAATTAGGAAACATTTTCTGCTTATGCAAATCTTGACAGTCCAGACAGCTGACAGATTTGGTTTTGGTTTTGGTTTTTTTTTTTTTCTAAAGTATCATTATAGTAGTATGTGTTTAAAATACTGAAAATATAATTCAGAAACGAAAAATAAATAGACTATGTGCTGGTTTTGACAGGCAGATTCAACCTAGGGAGGTGTCAATCTGTTAAATGTGTTCTGCATATAATGAAGCTGAAGCATAGTGGAGTAAATTATCTGGTTCTCAGATACTTCACAACATCCTTGTAAATTGTGTTAATGAGTCAATTAGTTAAAGAAAAATAATCAGCAAACAGAAAACAATAGAGAATAAGGAAGCAAAATACTTCATCTTATACAATACTTTTCTGGGGAGGTTAAATATAAAAGAAATTATAATGAGTGTTTATATTTGAGCATGACTAAAATACCAAATATAGAGAAGTTAAAGCCATTTATATGAATAGCTAAATACTTTTTATGTATACATTTTTTTTATAGAGAATATAAGAAACCAAACTAAAACCAAACCAGGGCAAATTACAAAAAAAATGTGAACTAAGCATTCTTCACAATGTGTCTGTTCTGCCTAACAGTTTGAAAGAAGATTGAATAATTTAACACATCTCACTAAAGATTAATGAAAGCAGAAGTTGCATGGACTTTTATTCTGGATACTAAGGGCAACAAAGCTTGTGAAATCTCAATGGACTTGCATATTTGTCTTTGGCATTTTGCCTTTTTAGTTCTTGTGTTCATTAATTTTTGAATTTACTGTATGTTTTCAGTGAGATTTGATATTGGGTAGTAGGCTCAAAAAGTTTTGTTAAAGTTTGTTACAAGTTCTGTTAAAAAAAGTGCCGAGATAGAGATGGAAAAGCCTGTTGATGCTGCTGATGAAGGAGACACCAAGGTGTTGGCTTATTCCATGTCAGGCATCAGAGAATCGACATGGGAAAGAAAGCTTATGAAGGATAGAAAAATAGAAAACTCTCAGCCACACACATTTGATTGGGCAGCAGATGATAGAAGCCCAGGTGTCATTAGCTGCAACTCACAGATCTCCTCTAAGGGACTGCCTGGAGGAGGTTCAGCACTTTACACTGCTTCAGCATGGACAGATACACACCGGTGGCCAAACATGGGCTATCCTAAGTACTGCAGTGTGACACATAACACACAAAAAGCTCTGATAAAAGGACCTTTCAAGATCAAAAACTGAGACAGAGAAAGACTTGTGTTAGGTATTCAGGGTAGAGATTTACCGCAGAATTACCCTGTGGTAGGAGCTTTTGGTGTTGGAATAAATGAGCCCAGAGCTAAGTGACTTTTCTATGTTAGGGCATAGTGGTAGAGTTCATTGCTGTGCAGACAGCCCATCAGTTAGCTACCAGCATCAGCAGACCCCAATGTGCTTGCTCACAGGGTTATTTTACTTTCTCTGCAGATTAGCACAGGGTGTCTGAATTCAGGTGTAAAATAAATATTGCCTATTTACTAGGGGTTACCATAAAGTTTTATAGGATTTCATTGTCTCTTGTTGCATTTAGACTTCAGGCCTCAACAAATGATTAGCAGGAGGGCTCTCACAGATCTGAAAAGTGTGGGAAAAGTAGAGTCAAAGTTCAGCTTTCATTTCACAAACGAGTTTCTCACCCCTGGTCTATCTCACATTCTATGAATATGCACCAGTATAAAACTGCATGACTTGTACATCTCTCCTATGAAGAAATACTGAGAGAACTGGGACTGTTTAGTTTTGAGAAGAGAAGGCTGAGAGGGGATCTTATTTATGTCTCTAAATATCTGAGGAATAGGTGTCTAGAGGAAGGAGACCAGCTCTTTTTGGTGGTGCCCAATAATAGCACAAAGAATAATGAATATAAGCTAGAACATGGCAAGTTCCACCTCAACATGAGGAGAAACTTCTTTACTGTGAGGGTGATGGAGGGCTGGAACAAGCTGCCCAGAGAGGTTGTGGAGTCTCCTTCTCTGGAGACATTCAAAACCCTCCTGGACGCCTTCCTGTGCAGCCTGCTTTAGGTGAACCTGCTTTGGCAGGGGGGTTGTACTAGATGATCTCTAGAGGTCCCTTCCAACCCCTACCATTCTAGGATTCTATTATCAAGTAAGCCCGGGAAAGTGGATATACTGGGGTAGGACAAGGTGGAGGTTTTAGCACTTCTCACCATCTTCTAGCCCATAAATACCTCCCATGTAAATGGACTCCATTTGATCAAGACATGACCTGGAAACCTCTTTCAGCATGTACTGTCCCTGGGGCTGAGTAGCATAACAGCATGATAAACTGGTAGATAGACAGCAGATAAACTGGTCTTTGGTATATGAGGTAGGCAAGTGCCACACCAGTGACTTAGTAAAGCTCCTGGAATGGTGCTAAAACTGCATTTGTCCCTTTACTAGTCAGGGAGCTAAAGCAAAAAAGGCAAGAATTCTTGAAGGAATTACAACTTTTAAAAGCAGATCTCCACTTGGTTTGCCTTTAAAATGCCCACTCCAACTGTTCCCTGTCTTGAAAATGTGTGGGAAGGATTTTTCTAAGACAACATCCCCCATTGGAAAAAAAAAAAAAGAAAAAAAACACAAGTGACTTTACTGTGTATGATTTGCCATTCTCTTCTTTAAGACTCTGACTCAGTAAATTCCTCTGGTACCTGCATGAATCCATCCCCACTGACTCAAAGCATGTGCTTTAAGAGTGTCTTATATTCAAGCCAGTGACGGGTGCTGTCTGGACTTTGGGCATACCCAGGCACCCCAGCCACGAAGCCAGGGGAGAAAGCACCATTGAAGGGACGAGGGTTATGTGCCAGAGGACTTACCTCATCAACTTCCCCATCAGTCCTGCCCCTTGGTTTTCTTGTTAAACCCCATAAACACCTAAAGCAAAAGGAGCAGACAGAAGCCGTGCTGGAAAATGCAGCGTGTGGTGCTGGCCGTTTGTGGGGAGAGGGGTGTCAGCCAGCCAGGGCCATGTAAGCACATGAGTTATTGGTGCAGCCAATATGGGATACAAGATGGGAGACATGTGTCGTGCTGCTGATCTGTGTGACTTGGCAGGCACCCGCTCGACAGGAGCTGTGGGGCCTGCTGGGTTTTCCAGCACCCTTCAGATCCCTGGCTGTCACATTAATCCCCTTTTAAATCCAACGTCCCTTCTCCAGCGATTGACTCCTACATCTTTTTTTCATCTCTCGGGGCAGCCAAACAGCATCCTGCACAGCTGAAAGCTATTCAGCTTCAGGACCAAGCACACACTGCAAGGGAAGCTTGTGGCCTTTCTTGGTGGTGATGGCCAAATATGTGTGTAATGTGCTTAGTCTTCACTAGCCCACACAGCGAGAGACCCTGCTCCTCTCTTGAACTTGGGTGTAACATGTTCCCTCTACCATCGCCAGCTCTAGACTAATATTTTCTGTACAGTTAGTTATGACAGGACAAGTGCTGTACCCCAGTGGAAATTTGCCACTTGAAAAATTGCCTAAAAATATATCCTACAGTAAATGTTTCTCTGCGTGATTAAGTGTGCATGTGGACTGTACTGTGCAGAGGGTTTCCCAAAAACAAATGTCTCTTCTAAGTCTCTTGGCAAGGCCTCCTTGTTTTTTTTAATGGTTTATCAGCTTTTGTGTTATTTACTAATGGCAGGAATTATTCCATAATTCTTTTTTTAAACTAGAAATTCCAAAGACTTGCAAAGGCGAAGGTCCAAAAAGGTAAAAAGAGAAGAATGGGGTAGAGCAAAGAGTTTTGCTTTCAAGAAGAAAATAGCTCCACGGGTTAAGATACATTCTGTGGACTATGAAAATTGGGATCAGCTCCTCGTTTTGGTTCACCCTTCATGTACTCTGTTGGTACCTCATCGCTGTACTGTGACTACCTCTGTGCCAGGGGACCCAATGCACAGGTTCCGAGGAATAAGTGAATTCTGGAGCAAAGGTGATGTGACCATCTCAGGCTGTCACCAGGTGAAACTACTACATTCGCCGTGAAGATCTGCCTGTCCTTGCTTTTAAGGCAAAAAGAGGCATGCTCTCCAAGATGGTGCTAAGGTCCCCAGTTTAGAGCAAGTCTGGGACTGGGATCACCCATTTTGATAGCCCCAAGCTGCTGAATGAGTCCAAGCACTGTGTTAAGCTGCCCTGTGAGGCACAAGAGGAGCAGGAGCTATCTGCACGTGTGGCACTGAAATGGGGTCACACTCATTTCAAATTGGGCTCAGCTTCTAGCAAATGCAGCCTGGGCTCTGATGCACTTGATGACTTGCAGATTTGTCTGAGAGAATATTGTGTAGCTGGCAAAAGAATACATAAGACAGGAAGAAAGCAGCACTGATTACTTCTCAGCCCTTTTCTGTTTGTCTTGTCTCTTCCCAAACCTGCAGAGACAACTTGCAGTGCCAAAGACCCGGTGTGCCATAAGGATGAAACATCGCTTGGACCCACAAAGTAAATTTTAGCGTAGACCTTTGCCTTTCCTCTGCAGACAGGCTGGTGCAATTTGAAAGGCATAAAGCAAGCTGTGTGAATGAGGGAGCACCTCCCTGCAAACGCCCGTTCCCGTAAAATGTCTCCTGGTGTGCATCGTCTCCGTGCTCCAAGCTGGATTTCTCTGAAGACGAGAAAGGAGTATTGCAATTGCATCCTCTGAGACAAATTAACACAATTCCACTCTGTGCTCATACAAGATTTACAATTCTGTGATCTGCCAGGGTTGTAGTGTAGTTAATCTTAGAAGCAGAATTTTTATAAAGGTGCTAACTGGTGTTTCACGGTGCCCTTGTGGTGTTTCGTTTTCATACAAGGCCTTATTTGGAGAAATGCTGTGTGAGCATTTAAAGTTAGTTACAAGGGCTATTTGATCGGCCAGAATGGTTCCTTTGGGCAGTATTTTGGAAAAATAATATTTAAAAATTGCACTTTATAAAAATTCCAAGGACATATACTCTGAATTGTTGAATGTCAGCATAATACTGGCTTGAGAAACGTTCTTTTCCTTACTTTAAGTGGTGACAAACGAACACAGAATTTAGGAGGAAACGAAACTACACAACTTAACACAGTGACACTTTTTAACAGGGTTTCCACAGTTTTCTATATATGAACTATGATTTTGAGGTGGGGTGTTTTTTTATTTTATTGAACCCAAGGACACCCCTTCCAGAATGAAAAGTATTAGGCTTTCCTAGTAGCTACTGCCAGGGGGAAATTGTTGAGTTCCTTCAGGGTATATTCATTTAGAGCTTTTGGAAAAGATTCATGAGAAAGACTCTGTGTTCAACCCCCAGCCTGCCGCCTGCCTCACACCTCACTGCTGTCAGCTCTCACAGTGGATGCACAAGTGTAATCCTGCAGGCATTTGTGTATTTTAGGAAGTGTGCCATGGTCATTCAGAGGTCCACACTCTTCCTTTTCTCTGGCTGTGAAGGTGCCATAGGTCATTTAGAGAGGTACCAAGGAGGACAGGGAGGAAAGAGAAGAAGACGGGGGGACACAGGGAGACTGAGTGTGTTGATAGTTCCTCAGTGTTTGTATTCAGTAAAGCTCCTACAGTTGTTGGTTTTTTCCCCAAATTTCAGAAGTCTGCCTTTGGTGTCCTGACTGTATTCCAACTTGTGTGATTTTTCCTCATGACCTACCGCCCTTCTTTATTTTCAGCTAAATAGCTATACTTCATTTTCTGTCTGTTTACGTTTTCCATCTGTGAGGTGTGGAGCCTTCTGTGACATCCCAAACAGAAAAAGGTAGCAAAAGCTTTTCAGTTCCAGTAAACATTGTCAAAAGATTTGCTGTGTTCTGGAGCTGGAAAAATAGTGGGACAGGAATGTGAGCAGGGGACTCCCTTGTCCACCTGGGAAACCAGACACTGTGCAACCAGTGCTCTTTTGGGCTGGATGGGAAATTTCATCCCAAATTGCAGAGCACTTTCTGAGGTGCCATTAGTGAAAAGTGGAGTTTCTTATGAGAAGTTTTAGTGTCAATAGCTTTCAAAGATTTAAGTGGGGTTCTCTGTCATCCCAAAATGCCAGTCACCTCAAGCACTGAAATGTCTTTTGACTTCCCTAGTAGCAGGCAGCTTTCCCAGCCACAAGGTCCTTAAACTGCTGCTGCTCTTCCTTTGACTTGATGATAGGCTCACTCACCCCAGTGGGCTGAGTGCCACATGCAGTACAGCTCTCTTTGATCTGGGCTGCCTGTAAGCATGTATGCTATAAGTCTTTGTGCTTTGCAAAGGGTAGTGTTTGCTTCTTAATGCTCAGGTCTCCTTAACTAACACTTAATTGGAGATTAAATTAATTTTGCTGTTGGAACAGTCACCTCCTTTCCCTTTTACTTCTTAAGCTATGTATGATGTTATTTCTTCTGTATTTTTTTTTCTTTTCTTTTTTTAAGTCTGCAGTTAGGTCAGTGTCAGGACCCTGTTAGCAGAGAGGACCAAACTGCCAAAACCACCCTCACCTATTACCTCCACTGATGTACCCTCTGTCCACTGACCAGGAGCTCCATTTAAGCTCAGCCTGGGCACTTGCCCCTTGCCTGAGCTACTGTGTAGGTACAGCCTGGGCTACAGCCCCACCTCCTCCTGCTCCCAACTGAGTTCTTGGATGAGCCCTGAACCTTGTTCAATACTTGCTTTGTTGGGGATTGTTGGTGGACCCTGTTATGAGGCTCTCCGTGCTGTGTTCTGCCATGGAATAGCACTCCATTGGTGAGGACACAGTCTGTGCTGGTGTTACCAGCTCCTGGGTCATCCCCTCTTTATGAAGCATCCCCACTCTTGCTGCTTCCCCCCAGTCATTCCTCCTTGCTGCTTCCTGATCTTTCAAAAGAAAGCTCTATTGCTATTATGAAGCTAGAAGAAGAAAAGAGGAATAAAGCTCTGAACTGAATATGGCCTTAAGATTATCTGAATTCAAGTATTTCCTTATTCTTCGGATGGGTCTCACAGCAGATGACAAGCCCCTTACGGTTTGTGACTAAACATATCTCAGATTTTGGTGAAATATTCGTACAGGAGTCTTTTATTTCAAGACATACAGGGTTTCCTGCAGGATTAATCCACAGTGCTTACCTCAGATCCAGGATCGTACAGTCTGTAGAAAAAGTAGAATAATAATTATTGCAATAACTTTTAAAAATTCTTCTGTGGACCAGTGCTTGAGTCCATTCTCCAGAAATGCTTTCTTTGCATGTCTTAGGAGAGGTAGTTTACGGAAGTGTTCTTTCACAAAAGGAAAAAAAAAAAATTTGTGGATGGGACAAGCAACAGTCCAAAGGACGTCTTTCTTTGGCAAAGATATTTGTTCATGGTAAATAATACCACATTGCCTATCATAATGCTAACTTGTGGTTTCAATTCTGATGCAGAAGAGCTCCATCAAGGTCTTTAGGCATCTAATCCCCATAGAAATTATTTTGAGTTGAGGCATGTAAAGCTTTTGTATGGTCAGGGCCCAAATTTATGTTTCTTTGTTTGCAGCTCTTATGTCTTCTTCATTTATAAATAGTCTCTCAGTATAAAATTCAGTCTTTGTATGCATAGGGCCATACTTTGGCCCTAGTGAAGTCAGGAGTGGCTGATAACAAATGTTACTGATGCAGAGATAGTGAAAGAGTCATGAGTAAACAGAAAGCTTATGGTCACATTAAGACCACCTAATTGTCAGCCCCAGCTCTCACCCCTGAAGCAAATGGCTGCAAGCAGAGAGATTTTTCACTTTAGCCCCTAAGATTTCCAGATGTATTAATTATTTCTAGATGGTAAGTAAGTGTCCTGGTTTGTAAACACTTACAAGAGATCTGGGACCTCAAAAAATATTTGTGCAAAGAATCTCCCTCTGTCAAATGCTTGTCCCAGTTGACCCTGCCAGGAAGGGGCCTAACATCCTCAAATCTGGCAGGTCAGTTATAGCCCCTTATGCTAAACACACACCCAGGGGTTTGACAGCATTTTGAAAAGGCACTTTTTAAAGCTGCCTGGAGCAAGAAATTAAACAAATAACACTGATAATGGGAATAACCTTGGAGACAGTGTCGTTTTTGGTGACCAGAACACTTTGAATAATTTACTATTGTATGAAGTGATGCAGCTGGTTCACTTAAAATATTCCTCTCTTCCACATGGAGAGAGAGATGGCCGCAGGAAGCAGTTCTAGAAATCCATTTGCATTCCCCTGTGGCTTGTTTTGCTAAATCAGTTGCAGCAAAAAGAGCTACTCCAAATAGTGCATTTTTCCTTTCTTGGTTTATTTTGTATTTATTCAATAAAATTGATTCCAGAGAAGACAGGATTGTATAATTTTTAATAAGATTTGTTAAAAATAGTGTGGCTGTGGTGAGAGGAGTGACCAAAGGAAGTGATTTTCTTCCTGTGATCGTTCCTCCTCTTTTACCAGTGACCATTCCAAAAGTGAGCAAAAGAGAAACTATTTGCTTTATTTAAAATTCATCACAAAAAGCAAGAGGGTAGCAAAACTACCACAGCTCTCCTAAATTACACACAAGCCTGACCCTTCTGGAAGATGAGGCCTTACCTTGCTGAAGGACTTTTAGAATTTGGTGCTGCCACCTCCAACCACAGTGGCACGCAAAATATACTGTGGGGAGATGCCCAGAGGAGATGAGGACCAAGTGCCTTAGCCCAGGTCTGTCCGCCTGCTCCAGACCTCTGCAGAGGCTAACCCAGGAAGGAAACCCTTGCCCACAATGGTTCCTGCCTGTTCAAAAGGGGAACAGCGTGTGCCTTAATGTGGTCATGGCTACCACTTTCACTGGTATCCCACTGACCCTGAGGAGCCCTGTGGTGTGCTCACCCAGGAGGATTTTCTGCCCTGCCTGCCCCAGGTGGGTGCTGCAGAGCCCCCGTCCTTCTCTTCAGCCAGGGAAAGCTTCCCTTTGTCAAGAGCAGGGTGATTTCAAATTCGTATTCTGCCCGCAGTATTTGGGCATCTTTTTAATTCTTGTGTGACCGATACTTCTCATGCAGGATTCCAGCAGGCACAGGCTATGCAAACAGCAAAGCACCATTTTTTTTTTTTGCAGCCATGCCATAAAAGGGAAAAGCTGAGAAGGTCCTGCAGAGTATGGTGGTAAAATAATCAGCGTAACAACCCATATTCCAACTGAAAGTAGCTGGTTTGGTGCAGTTCATTCCCCCTAAACTGGCAAAGCTTCCTCCCATATCCAGAAATGATCATTTTTGTCTTAAAAGACTTTTCTGCAGGTCATTTTTGCCAGAGAGCTTGGCCAGTTACTCCGTGCTTAGTCCATTTTAATAACAACAACAGCAACAAAACTTTACAAGATGTTCTTTCCTCTTTGTCTGGCAGGATTAGCAGTTCAGCCAAGGTCTGACTGGCCGCTGGCTCCAGAAGCGAAGGACTTAAAGGCACTCGGAGGGAGCAGCCACATGGAAAGCCTTGTTACCAGAGTGGGATCTGGGGAGAGATTTTTCCTCTGTGCTCACCCAGAGTGGCACTGACCGCTGCCCAGAGTACAGAATTGGGCTTTTTTGCTGTGGAGGAACTTGGTCTGAGGAATCTTTTAGGAAAAGTAAAGTCTGGGAGGTTGACAGACATACCGACATTTTCCCCTGCAAATACACTTTTATACATCTCATTTACACTGAAGGACTGAAAGAGCAAATCCTTGGAAATACCTTGGAAAACCGTTTTCACCCTTGAAGAAGTTGTCTTTGAACATTTGTGTTTGAGCTGGAAAGAAGAGCAGATGTCATTAAAACTGAATGAAACAAAAGAACAACCCCACCAAAATTATCTCTGAACTGTTTTAGCCCATCACTGAAAGTGTCAAGCATGTCACAAGAGTGGGGCAGAAAAAAGACCCATTAATAGAGCCTGTGGAGAGGAGGTGAGAAGGAGATGACAATGATAGGAGAGCTTCAAGGTCAAACAAGGCAGGAAATGAGTCTGTTTTTTCCCTCCCCTCTTTGTCCACGTGAACAGAGAAACTTTTAAACATTTCACAGGTACAGGAATATAAACACAATCTTAGGGCCACAGGTACTGCAAACACTTGGGCCTCTGCTTATCTTTATTCCCATGGGCAGCTCCCATTGACAATATAAACCTCACCACTCGCTTACAACAAATGCATAAATGTTTGGGGCCACGTAAGTAAAGTGAAGCCAGTGAGCCTGCGGACTGAACCACACTTCTGAGGAAGCCTAGTTGAATTTGCCTTTTGGCTTACAAGGAGTCAGGATTATACCCTCGTTCTTCCTCCTGACATGCTGGATTTTCACCTTTCATGCTCCTGCAGTGCAACCGCCTGCTAAATTTAGAATATCTTTTTTAGAAGTTGTTTTATGAACACATACACCAAAAAAATAATTACATTGTAAAAAAAAATGCAGGCTTTTGAAATACCATTTGTGAAGCGTTCCAACTATGCATGACTGGCTCAGTTACTAGTTTGCAATTGCCATCTGAACATCTATTTTTCCAAGCATTTAAGAAAAGTGATGTGTACATTTTTCATGTGTAATTAGGCAGCGTAATGTGATCTCTTGCTGCAGTCAAGCTGCCATGTGCTGTAGCCTCACTGAATAGCTTCCAGATTTCAACCCAATCTCTTCTGTCTAGACTCTACGTTGCTATTTTTTTTCTTTTTTTTTTTTTTTTCGCCTAGCTTAAAGCAGACTCCAATATAAAATGCCAAAACCAGAAGGTTTTGTCCCTCTTTCTCGTAAAGACATGGGACAGATCTGGGAGGCCCCACTGAGAGCTGGGTCCCAGACTTTCATAAGACACGTGTCGTCTGAATCTGACATTAAAGATTGTGCAGGCATTTCAACAGGTCATGCACACGCGGGGGGAAAAAATGCCCAAAAATATGGTTTTCATTAAGAAAGTGAGTATTTTTAGAGAGGTGTGGTTCAGTTCAGATGAAAAGGAAAGAAAGAAAAATGAAAGCGGCGCAAGAGATCCCCAACTGCAACATTATTTATATTGCTGTTGAAATGCAGTGTGTTCTCTTTATAAAGCTGCTTTTGGGAGTGAAATAATATAGACCCTGCCAGAACCAGGTGCATATCATGTAGATTGTTTATAATCCAAGTTAAAGGATAGCAGATTTATACCAGAAAGAACTCTCCAAGGGGTCTTCGGAGTTTAAGTGTACTGTCTTAATCTATGTGTTACCTCCTCAACAAAACAGTTGTCTTGAACACAAAAATAAAATACACTTTCAATGAATTCACAGATGATTCCAGGGAATTTTATCCAGTGTAATATAGTTTTAGACTGCTTATTCTGTTCCCAGCTTTTTAAATGACTTTAAGTTATTTTATTTCTGTGTCAAGAAAATGAAAAAGATCAGAGAAGGATCATTTCCACAGAAAGATGCTTCTGTGCAATATAAGCAAAAAAGCTAGTCTTTCTCTGACTTACATCTCTACCGCCTCGTCCTGGGCTTTGCTGCAGTTTGCATACACTGCAATGGCTATTTCTGCCCAGAGCAGAAAAGGCTCTTGTTTTATTCAAGGAACAGAGCTGTGCAAATTTTCCCTCACTTTTTTTTTTTTTTCATTCTTGTTTTTTAAAAAAACTTTTATCTTCTCGTCTACACTGTTGTAACACCACACCTCAAGTTTTCCTTTTGCTCTGAAGAAAATGACTATTGTTGCATTGAAAACACATCCTATTTTTTCTTGTATAAATGGCAGATTAGTTGGAAAAACAGGAAGATTTTCACTCCCTTCTGAAGGAAAGCATGTAGTGCTTGCTAAAAATTCCCTTGGTTTCACAGAAAAAATATCCACCTCCTTTAGCAAACTTTTTAATATATTGGCCCAGTTTTTCATTACAGTAAAATATGAAATGCTTGAAATGTTTGAAATAATTGTGCAGATACTTTTTCATACATGCAAAGGGAAACTAAACCAAAAAGCTACCTGTTCAAAATGAAGCTCCGTGTGAAATTCCGGGCGATAACAGCAGTCAGCGGGATGTTTTGATGATTGTTAAACTTTAAAAAATACATTTTAAGTAAAATGATTTATTTTTTTTCTCATGTGTCTGATACCTAAGATGATCATGGGAAGTGGTTTTCATTCTTCTGTTCCACAAAGCTTTGCAGAACTAAAGCTAAGTAATACTACTGTGTCTGGGAAAAGGGAAAAATAAAGCTCAGCAGTGATTGGTGCATCCGTAACGATGGAGGATGGGGCAATAGGTACTCCTTGATCCCCATGTTATGGCTGCATGGTAAAGCAGAGTGACATGCAAAGCAAGCTGCTACGGCAGGGACACCTGAGGCAGCTATACACTGCTGCTGCCAAGTCTGACTGCCAGGTTCCTTGTTGGCAATCTTCTCTCAGTTTTCCCCTTTGATTTCAACACGATAGTGGTGCTATGTTTGCCACTGTTTGTACGGTAAAGACCCACTTCACTAAAAGGGATTTTTTGAGCTGTAAAACAGATCAGAATTTTGACATGGGGGCTAAGGTAGGTGTTTGCAAGCTTCACATTGGTAACAGCTTTTTTACACAGTGTCTATCCTAGACTGTATCGATTTCACAAATCTTAAAGCCAGATGGGACCAATTATGATAATCTATTCTGATGAATGGTAGAAAAAGACCATAGGATTTCTTACAGTTGTTTTGTGTCGCTATCTTGTTATCATCTGTTGCACATTTCTGGACTTCTAGTATTTTCAAGAATGTGGAGGGCCTTGTCCTGATATTAATTTTGCTCATGAGTGTCACCAAATATATATGTGTAAAGTGAGCAGCAAAGGCTTTTTTCAGTCTTCATGCATAACCGTCATTGCCCTGGGAAAATGTCATCCTTCAGGAGCCACATTATGACAGATCATTATGTCCAGCACACCTATGCTACGTGTGTAGTTTGACAAAATAGATTGGTACTTGGTCTCAAGAACCTATTCTCATATTTTGCTCTAAAACCACAGTGTCAGAAGCACATTTCAGGAGTGAGATACACTTTTGAATACTTTGCTTTTTGCAATGAGCAGTACACACGGGTCCTCTCCTGACCTACAAGCATCTTTCAGTGTTCTCCAGTTAATTCAAGGGCTCAGATACAAAATCCAGGAAGGTACATCACTTTGTGGGATAATCCAAAATTTTCTAAGGCTGTAAGTCAAAAAATGACGGGGCTCTGGCACATCATCTTTTTAATCTGTGACAGAACAAATAGAGTTCACTTAATTCAGTCCAAATGGCTGTCCTGAATTAAACATGTTCTTAATTTTTCATTATTTCAGGAGATTATGTCTGAAAGAAATGTGGAACATAAATTGTTCATGCTGAACACAACAGAGATGTGGTGGCAGGACATACAGGGCATGTGTCACCAACCAACCAGTAATGGAGATCTCAGTCAAGGTGCTGTCTGAGAATCATCTGCCCTGGCATGCCCGTCCTCACACACAGATGGGTCACCCACATCACCAAATGCTGCAACCCCATCAGTTACCATTGTCTACTTTAGACATGTAGTTTTAGCAGCTGAAAGTAAGGGGTGGGTCTCTCCCTTCCCTGTGGCTCATCCAGAGGGTGATTCAGTGTCACATCCAGGGCTGAGTCACCTTCTGCAGTGGCCTCTCCCTTCCTTTCCAGCCAGCAGAGAGGGAGCCTTTGCTGAGGCACCTGTGTCAGTGCCTGGCAACTCAGCAGAGTGAGCTCTGACCTGCCTGCAGCCTACATAGATGTCCTTTCTAGGGTACGTGTAACTTATTGCACTACAGCCACAAGGTAGGTGTGAAAAAAAACCTCTGTGTGTGTCTGTGCATGCATGTGTGTGCATATAATTGTAGCTGTAGAAAATCAAGTTCATATATTGCTGATCTTTCTAGAGTTCATGTTTCAGGGGAGGCTGTGTTCCTGCCTCTGACTATAATTTCAGACATTACTCTGTGACACAGACAATGAAGAAATGCTGTGGAAAACTTGTGCTGAATTGTCTAAATAAAAGAAGGGTGTGGTAAAATGAGGTGATTATATATGGGAACAGATGCAAAAAAAGATAGGTCTAGAGGGAGACCTAAGTCTGCATGGTAAAATCAAGTTTCTTACAACTGTATGTATGCAGGTCTGCTAGCCAAAGTCATAGGCAGAGCTGTATAGGCACCTGCATATGAATATAGGACCGATTCCCCAGACCAGAAGGCAAAATTTCATTTTTTCCTTGTATTATGTCAGATGTGGAAAACAGAGGACCAGACTAATGTATAGAAGACAATTAAGATAGTTCACAAATATAAATCCTACAAAACCTTTATTTATCTGGATATTGATCCTCTATTTTTTATGACATTTGTATGTATTAAGCTAAGGCCTCCTCAGACATCACTGTACACCAAGTAATCAAAAGGAATGCAAAAATGTAAGGACGTGAGTAAATAATAAGCAAGTAACTTTACAGTATTTAAACTTACTAATTGCCTTCTATTGAACGGTGTGTTTTATTTTGGGGCAGACTTGTCTTCTTGGATTATTTATCTGCAGCCTTTTATACTTAAACACTCATTCTGACCTGAGTAATTTCTGTATGCTGGCTGAATGCTTCACCAGTAAATAAATGCATACGCCAGAAATTATGACATTTTGTCACCTACCCTAATTTTGTCTTTCTGGTTTTGAAAATGGTTCAACTTTCAGCTTTCTTTTTTTTTAATTTTTGCCATGTGGTTGAAGAATTTCACAGTTCTTACAAAGACGCACTGCTCAGCGTTTCTGTGTTAATTCACTGGATGAGTTATTATTCCTTGAATCTAGGCAGTGATGCAGAGAAATGCCTGTTTGGAGAGGAGATGGAAAATGTTTTGGATAAAACAGTAAAAGGCACAAATTCTAGCCCCCACCTCAAACTAGGAATGAGTCAGAAGTTCAGTTCTGTCCATGGAAATTTGCACAGGAGAGTTTGTTTCATCATTATTCCAGTTTGCCTTGTGGACTGATCTTCAGTTTTATCTAGATTTGAACTTACCTGCCAAAATACAGGAAAAAGAGCTAACAGTTTCTCCTTATTTTGGAGAGTTAGGAAGTCTAGGAGGGATTCAGGCAAACATTCCATCTTTCTTGTCACTCAGATCAGACCTTTGACATTTTTTAATTTCTTCCATCATTACTTGTGGCCTCATAAAACCCTTGCTGAAATTCATGGGAGTCTCAAGTGTTCCCTGGACCTTTCCTGCCAACATACTGCTTGTTTTTTAATCCCAGCTATCAGGTTAAGCAGAAAAAAAAAAAGACTAAAAATGAGAACCACAAACAAACAAACAATCATTTCCCTTTCCTTTTAGCCAATTGCTTGGTAAAGCATGTGAATTATTTTAAATCTATAAAACAGTCCTCAATATCCATTGGTGTTGAATATCCCGGTGAACAATATTGCCTTCACCCAATTACTTTGTCTAACTGCATATTTAATCAGGTAAGTTCCAGCATCTTTCCTAACAAAATGGGGTTTTTTTGATACCTTAGAGCTTTTAATAAGAAATGATCTATCTTTCCCTAATTAGAAGTGATTCTCTCATAAGTGACTCCAGTGGTCTTCTCAGAAACTGTCAAAATGCTGCCAGTGTCTAGCCTGTGTCTAAAAGAAATACATTGAAACTGTAAAAGTCATTCTTTCTGGTACTTGAAATATAGTTGCTTGTTCATATCTAGGCAACAGAATGTTTCTATATAGCTGCTTATCTCTCTTGGTTTAAATGCAATTTTTACATAAGAGAACCTTTATTAGTGGATGTCATCCACACCTGTGAGAGGTAATATTTATAAAGGTGTCCTCTTTTTGTTGCTAAACTAGTTCATCTTAAATGGTGTTTTCATAGGTACAGTGTTAATGTTTTCTTATTTTACTGAGAAAATCAGGTGCTAGCATTATATTTTGCTAGGTAAAAGTTTTACACAGTGGAAAAAATAAAATAATCTCACCTCTTCTCATCTTGTTTCATATCAAAAGAAATAAATAACATTCATGTGTCCTACTGCATTGATAATAACTATGTTATGAACTTTTCACTAATGGCCTTCTTTCTTCAGCTGTATTTAATGAATTGGAGTTGAACTATCTCTGAGATAAGTAAGTGCTAGAACTGTAACCCACAGAGGGCAACTGGTTTGTCTGAACCTACTTGAGTTTATCATCTGCCTAGAGCACAGTTTTCAGGCTCCACATTTCTGTACTGCAGCTCACAACCCATCCTGCTCACCTCTCATCTGTTGGTGTGTAGGCAGTACAGATGTTACAGGCTGAAGGTGCTACTGGACAAAGCATGTTTTTGGGGTATATATACAGGAGGTCAAAGATAATTCCTCCTGATCTTTCAAAACATAAATTTCAGAATTTTGTGAACCTCAAAGCACTACACAATATTTGCTCAACAGAGGCACGTTATTAAAAAATGAGTTCTAGGAGGATCCCTCATCCAATTTTGAAATCCCACAGCAGTTCCCCAGAGTCTGTGGCAAACAGGCTAAAACTGTGGTGAGCTTTGCACCCCTGAGGCAAGCCAGTCCCCAGTAAGGAGTTGTATGCTCTCCCATAAAGAGACTGTAACTTGTCTGAGGTTGTGCTACATGTTACAAGATAAATGTGTTTTTGTAGTCCCACTGCTTTGAAACAAAAATGGGAAAAGAGCTGCTTATGGGTTTTTTTTTGTTTTTCCAGATGTGAAAATTTGATATTTTTGTTTGTTTGTTTCAAACTTCTATTTTGAAAACAGTGTTTAAGGAAACAGAAAATGACATAAACACTTTTTTTTTGTTTTTTTTTTTTTCCCCCCCCACATGACAGTCCTAAACAAACGGCCGTGCTCGAAGGCCAGCTCTTCATTTGCCGCTGTCTGCAGATTTCCTCCTTCCTCATGAGAGAAAGCTCCAGGAACAAGTCTGCATGGAGGACCTTGTCTCTATACAGGCCACCAGGGCCAGATTTGGGGTCAACCACAGTGACAGAGAAACTGGCTGCGAGTGAACAGCTGCTGGGCCTTGTGAGCTGCAGCTGGCTTCAGGAGGGGCTTCCTGATGCCACCTTAGCCATGCAGCCATACAGCTCCACCAGTTGATGCTCCAGCCTGCCACCTGGCTGGTCTCTTCCTGCATCCCTTTCCTACCTTGTGTTCCATCGCAGAAGGAATGACTTCCTTCAGAAACACCGGCTGAAGATTTTACATTACAAATGTAGGGTTTAAAGGATCAGGAGAAGATTGATTTATTGGACAGTGCTTTAAACCTCGGTTCCCGACTACGCCTTGAAAGGACAATGAAGAGCAACTTTACACAGGGAAGTCCACCAGCTCACCTCCTGTCCTCTGTGGTGGTGGCTTGTTTGCAATGGGGTTGTTTGCATCTCAAGGTGATGCAGGAGAGACATAGCCACGTGGGTACATGGATAGCCTGGTATAACCTCCACTGGCTTTTCTACATGTCCTCAAGAAAAATACAGGATTTGGGCACCCGGCCATGGGTATGGTTCCTTCATCCACATCCCCCAGTGTGCAGCAAGAAGCTGACAGCATGCTTGATGTCCCCTTCTCCACTGTGTTATTCCAGTTAATAGGAATTCCGTATCACAGAGTTTCACAGAGCAGCCTGTGGCCATCACGTGTTACTGAGAGCAGCTGTGTGTACAGTGTGGTGAAGTCGTACATGATAGGGGATATGGGACACCCCACAGCCCACTCGCCCTGTCTGCACTCATCCTGCTGGGCATTTTCTGGCCCCAGGTGAGGGGCAGCTAGGCTCCTGACTCTCTGTGGGAGTATCTAACTGTCCTCATCCTCCTGGCTGGGGGTATCCAACCACAGCACTGCTGGGAAAACCTGATGCCACTAGCACATTATAAGGACAAAACCGCTTCTGGCTGTGGTTTGTTTTGGGGAGCAACTGATTTTGGGGCTGTCTCTCTGCTAGATTTATGTTCTCTGAAGAGTTAAGTATATTAGTGTGGATAATCTCACTCCATTACCTTCTATAAAACCGAATCTGTGATTTCCTCCCTGGTGAGCATTTACCATAGTGAAATAGGCTACTATTTTCATATTTAACTCATTGGTAAGTCATAAAACCAGCTCAAGTTATCTGCCCCAAAGAGCAGAAGCTGGAGGACAGGACGGTGGGTTGGAGCTTTTATGAGGCCCGGTAGTGTCGGCACGGTGCACTCAGCATCACCTCTTCCTCGCTTTTGCATCCCTGTCGTATCCCCCACCCTTTCTGCTTTGAAATCTACAAAATTCAAAAATTTACAAGGCTTTTTAAAATCCGAGATGAAGCAATTAAATCTCCAGACTGGAGGATGTGAACCTTTAAAGGCCCTTTGCAGAATATCAAAAGAAAGAGAGGATTATATTTAGCAGGTGTGACAGCCCACGCAGGACATTTCATTGCGAAAGGGCTGACATGAACCAGGAACCGATACTTAAATTAATATAAAACATCTTGGAGGAAAGGTGTTTTCTTTTCTTTTTTAAGCATTAGGAAATCATAACGCTTTCTGGCTTCTTCAAAAGAGAAAGGTCCAAATATACAAGGAGTCATCTGGCATGTAAAATAAAAGGGGGGAGAAGGGGGAGAGAGGGGATGGGATACCTAAAAATGCTTGGGATGAGGCTGGGAGGTGAATGCTGGGGGCAGGGGGGCTATGCCCAAATGCCTGGCCAGGAAATCCAGTTGTGGTTTTTCCTCCTCTGCCTCACTTGAGGCTTTGCATTTCGGCTTGCAGATCCATGAGTTCCCCTGCCCTGGGGCAGGTTGCTCTGGGCAGAGGTGCAGGACTGGGACGTGGGATCCAGCCCCACCGGGTGCCCCAGCAGAGTCTGTGCTTGTTCCCGCAGCCCTCGGCGCTGCAGCAGCATCCTCTCTCCCGCCACCTCTCCTTGTCATTTCCCTAACTCCCTGGAGGCACAACCCTTCATTACAGGGGTGCTTTATTCTCATCTCTCTGTTTCTATTCATACCATAAACCTACCAAGCCCCTGAGTGGAAAACTCGAGTTGGTAGTTTTGTGGGGAGGTGTCCACTAACTTCTTGCTCGGTTCACTGGTGCGTGTTCCTAATTTTAACCAAACTGTTCTGTTTTGATTTTCCTAAGCTGTGGATTTAATGCCCAAAAGCTCGAGTTGTTTTCACACCCACTCAGTGAGGGCCACAGGAGTGATGATGCCTAACCATAGCTGGGGAGACAGTGGCAGTGGGGAAGTCAGGGTGGGCAGCAACATGGTCCCCAGCTCTGCATTGTGGCCTGTAGAGAAGGGATCACTGGGCTCCCCAAGAGATCTCCATAGGTGGGAGCTGCTGCAGCAGGTCTGTGGCAGAGGGTTCTCAGGTCCACTTTCAGGGCACTTTGTGTTTTTGCTCTGCTAATTTGTGGAGGACTTGCACCAGGTGGTTGCCTGGGATCTCCAGATTCTTGGTTACCTGAAAATGCACAGCAGGGTAAAAAAGCCATCTTGCCACTTTGGCTGTTTTCTGAGGGAAAGAGGAAATCATAGGCTTGCCTGGACCAGTGGGTTACTGTCTACCCTTTGGTATGGAGAGAGTTAAAGGTCCTCGGCACCCACCAGCCCTGGTCTAGGCAGTGTCTAAAATCAGTGCTAGACCCACTTTATTTTTTCCTTAAAAACAGGAAATGGAGCCCTGAAGGCTTTTTAACTGGAGAGAGAGTGAGGAGGGGGTGTACTTGCTCTGCCCATAACCAGCCCTGAGCCTGACCCAGACTTGGGGGTCTCTGTGTGTGTGCTTTTTTTTTTTTATTATTTCTTTTCCTTCCCCCCCCCCATTATTTTGGCAGACTTTTTGGAATGTCTGGGAGCTAAGGGCTTTGCTTCATGGAGCAGAATTCTGAAGCAAGAAAAAGAGAAAGTTATAGACTAAACCACAGAAATGTAAACATGTCTGCAGCTAAAATAACTCCACTTTCATTGAAAACACGCCTCGCTCACAATCAGACTTCTGTGTGCTATGCTCAATAAAACTGCATGCTAATAGCAACCAATTAATACATTATGTAGCTCTACTTTAAAAACTGAGGCGCTTTTAATTTTTTTTTAATTATTATTTTTAATTAAGGCAGTACTGGGTTTTCTGCTTTGTACGCTGGCTCTCGG
>NW_008594346.1:305726-314172 GCF_000691845.1 Merops nubicus | reverse complement strand
ACCACCCCCCCACCACCCCCCCGCCCAAGCCACCAAAAAAACCAACCCATCACATTGCTCATAGCCCATGAATGCCTTAAAAACAAATGTTTAAACAGGTTTTTTTTTTTTGAAGCGGCGCAGAAAAACCTCTGCATGCTCCGATGGGTTACAATAACAATGCTCTATTGCAATGTAAAACAAGCTGGAGGAGAAAAAGGTGCTTTTTGTTACCATTTTATCAAAGCTGTTCATCTTCTAGCTGCAGGCAGCATTTTGCTGGAATTGCAGATATTTCTCTGTCCGGGCTCCTTTGTTTGTGCATCTCATTTGCATATATTTATCTCCAGCTGAGGGTGCTTTCAGCTCATTAAGGCCTCCCCTCACATTATTTCATAAGCCAGCTGCTAGGAGGGATTTCACCTGTGGTGACTGAGAAAAGAGGGGTGAAAAAACCAAATTCTTCATAAAAAAAAAAAAAAAAAAGAACCACCAAGGAAATCTTCTGACTCTCTTCCCCTATAAATGGGCACCATTTGTGTTAAACAGCCTCTTGTCATGATAGATGCCTCCTGGGGTCAGGGGGGAAAGTTGATTTGAAGGTCAGCAGTAAAACAACAGACAAACCAGACGCCAAACTGGTTCCTTAGCTGTCGGTGGGAGCAGCGGTACAACCAGGTCTTGAACCTTTTTCAACCTCTAATAAAACAGGGGAAGAATCTGAAGTGGAGCAACCAGGCCCCGGAGGAAAAAAAAAAAAAACCCACAAATAATATCAATATCGAGCAGCAACGGGAGACAACGGGGCAGCTCTTGGCGTTACGGGCATGCTGCTATTGTTTCAAGAGCCGGGGAATTAATTCCACTTATTTATTTAAGGCGTGTCAACTCGCTGCCTAAACCTGTTTCGGTGTCAAGATGAATAAAACTTTTATGGCTCATAAAATAGAGCCATTCATCTCAATGGTCTTTGTGGTGCCTGGGTTGTTTTTTTTTTTTCCCCCCTCTCTCCTCCTGGCAGGCTGAGCTGGGCCGAAATCTTGGCGTCCCGGCACTACCAGCTTGCTTGTAGGAGCAAAGGAAATTTGGACTGGGCATTGCAAGCTAAACTTCTGGGTTTGATTACAGATGGTAAACGTTAATTCATCATAATCAGGCGCAAACTACACCCCCAGCCTCCCTTATCCCCATCCTAAAACCTACAATGAATTTACGTCATCTATATGGAGCTTTGGACCAACAGGTAATAAAATACAATAAAACGTGCTTTTTATCAGGACCAAGAAAAAAAAAAATCCCATTAATTATAGTTCATGACTACTCTAAACCAAATGTTCAAATAGTAGCTGGAAATGATGCATAAAATCTCAGCGTGTTCTGATAGGTTATAGAGTCAGTGGTTTATTGCAATGTAAAACAAGCCACAGGAAGAGAGGGTGGTTTTGTTTACCATTTTCATCAAAGCTGTTCATCATGTTGATATACTTATGTTATATCGTGACCCCTACATACGTTGCATTTCATTTATTTATTTTCCAGGTTGTTGCCACTTTTGCTGCCTTTTACCTCGAGAGAAGTCGGGTAATTCTCTGGCCCCTTTGAAATATGTCTCGTCTGCACCGAATTTCTGCCGACAAACCGACCGATAGATACGGACGTAAGAAATATTTATTATCGTCGAGTCAGGTTTTCTTTTTACTTAATCTGAGGCAATTAGTACCTGAATAAACACCGACTAAGTAATCTACCTCCTCAAAAGGTAATTAGACTTGAAAAGCGCTGTTTGGCTCTACCCAAGGAAAGCACAGCTCTGATTAAAACGCTTTGGAGATTTGCTTTCATCCCGTTTCCCTTTTGCCCCAGAAAACCTTTTATAAAATCCCTATAACTGTTATTTTCTCCCCATTCCCAGCCTAGGGCCACTCTTTGCCATTGCCGCCCTCTTCCCTCTCGCCCTCCCCAAATCTTTCACCCCGCTTCTCATTTTTCTTTGCTTCTAATCTAATCACTAATTCCTTGGCTTGGCCAAATAGTTAAAAATGTTAAGTGCTGCTCGCAATTCCTGCTGCCTCCCCCTCGTATCTGTCTCTGTTTATGGAACGGGCCCTGGTTTCCTCCTGCTCTTGTTCAGCTGTAGGTCTGCAGGTCAGGAGACTGTAAATACACACAGTGCTGCCCCAACCCATAAATCTGAGCAAAGGGCAGGCTTATATATTCAGATAAGGGATGCAAGGGGCAAGAGGGGGAAGAAAGTAAAAAAATAAAAGCAGAGAACAGGCAGACTCTGTGGCGAAGGAGATGTTTTGCTGGAGACAAAAGCTGAGGTGCCAGCTGGGTGTGAGCCCTGCACCTGGGGGTACACTCCGTGGGGCAGAGGGAGGGAAGCTCTGGCTACCTCACAAGGATGTGCCAGCGAGAGATGAATCTGAAATGTTCGCCCTTCTCCCACCCCTCCTTGTTTATATATAAATCATTACAAAATGCATTTTATTACCTTTGGGGCAACGAAATTAAACAAGAGATTTCGATGGCTTTCTCTCCTCCAGACCTTTGTTGGTCTATTTTCTCTCCCCCTCCATTTTATTTCCAGCACCTCTGAAGCTTTCAAGGGAACAGTCCCCCCCTGTTATTGCTTCTCAGTTCCAAGGTCTTAGAATAAATAACATTGTTATTACTCACTTCACCAATTTCCAAGAAGAAATATTGCTGCAGCAAATGCGAGCAGCACTAATATTTGCAAAGTGATAAATGGATTGTTACATACCTTCCCGTCTGTGTGGCCTCCAGCCATCCTCCGGCCGGCTGCATCCCTCCTCAGGGCGGGAGGGAGGACGTCTTTGAACTTAGCAGGGTCCAGACACTTAGTGCCTTGCACGAGAGCCTGCCCCTGGCCCCCTCCCTCGCCCTCAGATGGAGAGATAATTTTTAATGGCAAGACCCTGCCGGAGATGGTACCGGGAAGAGTGGGAGCCATGTACCGGCAGCAAGCAGCCAAGTGAAGATGCTTTTGGCACGCTGATTTGGTGGGTTTTGTTAGGGTTGGGGGCTGTAGGAAGAGGGACGAGAGGCTCAGGATGTCCCTGTGGCATGGTGGCTGCCCTGCTGCCCTCCCTGGCCCCCGCCGGTGGCAGCGTGGCTGCTCTGGTGTGGGGTACCATGGACCTGGTGTCACGGCGAGGGCCACCCACCCTTCTCTGGCTGTTAGCGGTGTGAAATGTGGACAGAAAAAGGCTTTCAGAGGAGGAAAATGATTTTTCAGATTCCCCCACTCTGTCCCCAAAATGTGCCTGAATGGGAGCTGCAGTGAATACCTGAGGTACCAGGGGTACAGATGCTCCACATGGTGAAAACTGGAAAGATATTCTCAACTGCCACCTCCCTTGCTCTTCATTAAATCTCATTAATTCACATGAAATTCTTGGCAAACTTTCTTAACTAAGGTTGAGGTTAGGGAGGTGCCAAGGTGGGGAGCAGCCTGCTGGCCTCCTCACCCCAAACCTGGTGGCTCAGCACATCAATTCTGAGCTTAAAAAGAGGTGAAAGTCACAAAATTCACACTGAATAATTAAAAACCAATAAAATTGTGGTTTTCTTTTTTTAGGAAGCAATTTTATCTAGCACTAAGACACGGTTTAGGCTCCTCAATTTTATTTAAAACAAATTCTCCACATCAAATGATTCCTGGGATGCAAGCCACGCTGAAAAACTCCCTGAATGTGTGGCAACTAAAAACAAAGCAAAACATTTTGCTTCAGACCCACAGAGTAACTTGCTGAGGGTTCTTAGATCAAGCCTGCTGTGTTCCATGGGTTAGTGTCTGGACAGTTTGGTTGGTTGGTTTAGCCAGGATGAGCACCTCCACTGTAGGCTGTCCAGGCACCAGAGGTGATGTGAAACTTTGTTCTTCCTGCACAGAGCAAAACTGAGCTGCTCCAGGAGCATCCTCCTCACTAGTGCTGGTGTGGCATTTTCTGTGCAGCTGGGCTACTACCAGAAGGGGTGAAAGCCACCTTCATCATGCCACCCTCCCTGGCTTTTCCTCCTTGTACAGCCCCTTTACTTCTTAGGTGGCTGGCAGAAGCCCTAGGAGATACTCACCTGGATGTGCAGGTCTCACATGGAGGTTAAACACGTCATCAGCATCTGTGTGGTGCCAGCAGGAGATTGGAGACGGTGAAGGATATGTGCAAATGTTTCAGCAACCTGAGGTGAAGGTGTTGGCATGGTCCAGCAGTGCTAGTACATGGGTAAGTCTGTGCCCCAGGGGATGAGGAAGGTGGCAGGCTGCAAGGCTGGAGCTACACGTTTAGTTTTTGTCTTTTTTTTTTTCCCTAAGGGGGAATCTTGATCCTTAAAACAAAGAACAGAATGCAAGGATTGCAGAAAATCACCTAGAATCTGTGGGCAAGGTATGAAAGGAATGATCAGAAGGGGTGGCAAAAATATATCTGACGGGTTTTCCTCCTGACCAAGTTAAATACCATGTTTTAATTTTTTTTTTTTCATAAGATGAGAAAAATTGAAAAGAAGGCCATAAGTTACAGGTAAGGACAGAAGGTCCTTGGAAATGGGCTCTCGTTGCATAACAGTTACAGTTCAACAGTATTAAGAAAAACTGATAGTTTGTATTAATTTCTAATGAAAGAATTAATATACAAAGCATCCATAATACTCTTTCATAAATGTATATGTGTGTATGTCTATATAGGTGTAAATTGGCATGTAATTTTATGTACATCTATATATACACGTGTATATATAGTTAATGCCTCCTTGGAGCTGTACAAGTGTACACATTAATACATGCACAAGTACACACACAGGCACAAATGTACTCACACAA
Organism: Merops nubicus; assembly: GCF_000691845.1. NCBI lineage: Eukaryota > Metazoa > Chordata > Aves > Coraciiformes > Meropidae > Merops > Merops nubicus. Next base: position 309,350 of record NW_008594346.1, on the reverse strand, counting down.
GTACATGTTATACAGACACACACACCTAAAACCCAGCTTGCCCAAAAATGAAAAATAACAAGGGCTGTAAAATTACCTAAAGTAAAAAAAAGCAATGAAAGCAGGTGAGATCTGGGGCAGGGGTGGTGTGGGGAGCTACCTACTGTTTGGAAACATGCAGAAACATCACTAAACTTTTATCAGCACCTTTCCTAATTCCAGGACTGGGTCCAGGAGTGCCTTGAGACCATGTTTTCTTGAGTGATTCCTGCCAGGGAGGAAACCCTGTGAGAGCAGCATTCCTTGTGCTGCTCCACTTCCAGCCCCAGGGAGCACATAGGTAAGAAGAAAAAAAATCAGAATAATGGAATATATACAAAACATCTACATTTGTATAAAGAGCAAGCTTTGAAAGGGAAAAAAAAAAAAAAATCAGGTCTTCTTTTTATATTATTTCTTTTCCTCAAATCTTAAAAGAAAAACATAATGTCAAGGCAGTTCTTATTTTATCCAGACCAGTTCATAAATCCCAAGTCATAAATCCACATGATATCCTGGGCTGCTGGATTTTGCATTTGGAGCTCTGAAAGACTGATAGCTGAAAGATTTATAAAATCCCAGGTAGCTGGAGTGCTCCCTATGGGCTCCACATCTGAGGGGTCCTTGCGTCCTGTGAGCTGGATGTATGGGATATATTGTGCTCAAGCAGCAGTCCCCCCCCCATCTCCTACTTTCAGCTGTGGTGAGGGCTAAAATTTGGCCATTTGGAGTGGCTAGGCCTGGTTTATGGACTTTTCTGCACAGACACAGGGACAACCACAAGCTGGGGATGCCAGAAGCTTGCTGCTGCCTCCTGCAAAATTACACCGTGGGTTGAGTCCTAGATGTACAATTTATCTTGCGTGGGAGACCTGACCACAAACAGTGGAATTGTTTCAGCTGCCTTGAATATACATCTAATTTTGTTCCTTGCAATGCCATAAAATAGGATTGACTGTTCAGAAAAAGCAGCGTGTTGCTGTTGGGGCCAGAAAATGATAATACTTAGAGGGGAACAGGACCAGCCCCTTAGCAAGAAAACTGGAGCTGAGATGCCTCAGACAAAATACATGCTGCAAACAATTTAGCCTGCAAAGCAGCACGGTCTGTTCCCCAAAGAGCACTGAAGGATGCTGATGTGTGGGTTTCTTTTCCTTTGTTTTTTTTTTTCTTTTTCATAGGTTCAGTGGATGTCGCATGTGAGACAATGTGTACTGGGACAAAAGTCCTTCAAAACAAACCCTCTGAAGAGTCACATGTACAATTTCTCTGCGTCCATAGGATGCTGAAGACATGATTAAGGCCTTCCCTCTCTTACTTTCCTCTGTCCTTCCTTGATGGCTGGGTTTGAGCCATCCTGAGCTCACGGCTGTTGAGTGCAAGGCAGCGCCGTTAGGGATGGGGTTCAGAGGGGCTGCCCGGACCTCTCACTGCCCAACCTGTCCTGGCTGTGGGCTGCAGCTCTAACTAGTCCAGCCTGGCTGCACAGGCCAGGTAGCTCTGTCCTGTTTCAGGAGGATGAGTTTGCTACATTTTGCCTTTTCAGCATTTCTAGCATCTTTGACAATGGCATTCGGTGCTCCACAGCCACTGTTTTGGGGAGCTTTGCTTTTCTGTATCTGCCCAAATCCCCTGACTTTATTGGTGCCATTCATCTTGAGATGATAAGGTGGGCTTTGCTAGTTCCTCATCAAGGAGTATTGGGCTGAAATTAATCCCCTGGTGCAGAATTGCTACTGGAGCAGGGTGAAGGGCAGATGCTTACTTTTATCTATTGATCAGCCCCTTCTCCCTGCTTTTCCACTTCTGGTGCCTTTGGAAGCAGAAGGAGATTACTTTCTCTTTCCAAACTGAGATTTGGGATGTAGAATCTTACCAAATAGTCCTTTTTTTTTTTTTTTTCAGTTTTAAAAGTGAAAGTCATCTTAAAGTTTCCTTTTATTAAAAGGATCCACAGAAGCTCTTTTATTCCCCCTTTTCTTCTAATTCTGTTACCACTTTACTAATTAAAAATGCTGTACAAGGACTAGTATTGAGCTATAGAAATGAAAGGTCAATACATGAACAACACTTCATTTGTAAATAATATGGCTCTGTAATCAATTATCTCATTTTCACAGAAGACATATTAATCTAAAAGCAAAGGATGGAGACATTTAGAGGATGTACAGAGGGGATCTTTAAATGTTAAATGTTCTTTAGCATGTGCTAAATAAAGGGTTTGGCAGAGTGAAAACGGAGCACACAGCACTGACACTCCAGGGAGAATCTTTAGGTCAAGTGATTTGTACCTTCAAAATAGTTCTCCATAGCACTGTAAAACCTCTCTGTTGGTAGCAGTGAGATGGGTTAGCATCATTTAGGATGGTAACTGTAGCAGGGAATGCTGCAAAAAGGAAAAAAAAAGAAGTCACCTGCAAAATAAAAAAAAAAAAAGGCTGTATTTTAATAGGTGAATCAGCTCTCTTTGCACTCTCATTTCTTTCCACGAGCAGTAGGAAGTGAGTTTTCCTGCCTCTCCTCCTTTTCCATTAAAACAGGCTTCTGGACTGCAGGCTGGAGCTGAGGCGTGCTTGTGTGAGGAGCTGCATGGCCAAGTGCCCTCAGCAGCCTGGGCAGGGGCAGGGAAATGCTGCTCCGGGTAACTCTGCATCCCACCGGAGCCCACGCAGGACGGGTTCCTCTCCCACAGGTCACAGTGGGAATCCACGCAAGGGTTTAAAAACCTAACAGCTCCTGCACAAAGGTGGTGGTGGGGGACAACTGTAATTTCACTTTTGCCCGTTTGCATTGGATTTGCTGTATGTCAAGTCCCACCCCCATCCCAGATGTCCAGCTTTAAAATTTCCCTCAAACATAGGTTGAGACTTAAGAGGGAAAAAAAACCCCACCCCTCCCAGTTCTCACCATTCAATTGATCTCATCCCATCCCTTTCGTTGCCCTCCTCTGCCCATCACTAAGTGGGAGGAGCGAGGAGTGGAGCCCCAACAATTGTGTGAGGGGAGGGTCTCCCTCCTCCTGCCCTCTCCCACAGCCCCCTCTCCCCTGCTCCCACACCTCCCGCTGGCCAAATCCATTGCCTAGGCCAAGAGAAAGCTAAAAATAAATAATGAAAAAAAATAATTGAATTGTTTTTAGCAGGATTCCCAAGCCAAACCAGCTCCAGGGGGCTGATGAGTGCTCTCCCACAGAGGGAGCTTTTGGAGGAGATGCCCCTGAGGGTTAATGTTAGCTGTGACATTTTGTGTCACTCCCCTCTGTAGTCTTATTTTTGTCAGAAACAGAAACACACCCTTGGCACAGGATGACTGAACAAGGCACCCTCCCAGCTGCCCAGGGGGACCACTTCAAAAAGCTAAGACAGGTAAAGCCAAGACAAAAAGCCAAGGGTAAGCCTGGGTGTAAGGGGGCTTGGTGGCCCTCTCCTCACTGTCTGACACCATGGGTAGATCGCCTGCAATGACAAAATCCTTGTGCAAACCTTTTTTGGCTCACGTGGTGGGATTGCTGGTTATGGGGTTGGCATCGCCAAAGGAACAGCGAGGTGCTGAGACAGGAGCCTTGTCTGCATCAGGATATGGTGGTTCAGCAGGACTCTACACACT
>NW_008594346.1:220392-305707 GCF_000691845.1 Merops nubicus | reverse complement strand
AAAAAAAAAAAAAAACACCAAAACACCCCTTGCCGGTGTGATTCCCAAGGTAAACCAAAATATTTCCAGGGTTGCTCACCCCCACAGGTTTGGTGTACATTTTAGCTGCTCAACCCAGAGGGCCTTTCAAAGCTCTCTGCAAATCTCCGTGCCAAAATAAATGTTACTTTACCATCAAGTAGGCAGAAGAATGAAAGCTGTAAGATGTGTGAGTGAGAAAAAAAGAGCCCAAACAGGAAAACCCCTTTCTTCTGATTTTAAAGTCCTGGATGATCAAGGCTGTTCTGCTCACTGATGTAATCAGTTTGCAGATACCCAAATACACATCCAGCAATGGAAAGTGCTCTCCCTTTGATTCCAGCAAAATCCTTTCTAATTCTCTTTAAATGTTCCAGGGCTTTTTGAAATGATTGCTATCAATGCCAACCAAATGCTTTAGATCTCTTTTTTTTCCCTCCTGTCTCTAAATACTTGCCTTATTTTTATGCAGCCCAGTAACCACTGTACACGGAAAACATATCTAGAAAAGAGATCTGGTTTGCTTTACCCTTTATACCATATAGAGTTAGACATTTTAACCTTCTTTGTATTTACTTAGTTGCTTTAATATGATTTCTGTAACCTCTATACTTTCTTTTTCCATATAGCTTATTAAATATTTATGATACAGTAGCCCATACACATCACATAGGTCAGGTCTTTATTACATTAAGTTTGACATAGTTATCTAGTAAATCATAAGTCATGTCCCCCCCCTAAAAGTTAAAAATCAGGATTGCTCAGGCGAGCTTGGATCGAGTTTGTGAGGGAGAAGCTCAGAAAAAAGCTAAGCTGCTTAAAACAATAGATAGACTTGTTTAACCAGAAAATAATAGATCCCCTAAGGCACCAGATCTGCAGCATTTACCATGGGTAGGAACACTGCTGGACTGTTATTCTCTCTGTGCTCTTCAGTTGCTCTGAGGTGGGTACACAAACATCATTCAGAGCATTTTTTCACTGCTGTGATGCCTCTTCCAGCCCAGCTTTAAACAGGCCAAGAAGCAGAATCTTCAAGAATCATAAAGCCTTCTCCAAATCCATAAGATTAAAGCAGAGCAAGATTTGTGATGTGTTATTTATCTTTTCATTTGTTTGTTTGTTTTTTTAATTCCAGTTTTCAGGATTTTTTTTTAACCAACCGGTTAGGGATTATTTTATGTTTTCCTGGGCACTGTTTTTCTCTTTAAATTACAAGATGCCAAGAGCAGAATCTAGAAATAAACCACCAACAAGCATGCAACTCATAAGGAAGCCCTGTGTCTGTCACATAGGTGGACATTTCACCTTGCAGTTAGCCATAAAATTTTACAGCTAAGTAAAATACATTGAGCTAACAGATTTCATTTGTTCCTTAGCCATTTTATTCAATGCCTTTGGGCTCCTACCAGCCCTTGCTGCAAGCCAATGTTGCTTCTTTGCTCTACACAGTTCAAACGAATGGTGCCCCAAATAGGAAGTGAGGAGGTGAAGGCTCCACCACCACTCCTGTGTCTGCTATAGGGACACCAGCAATACACCTGGAAGTCCAGTGAAGCAGCTGAGGGCTGTGGGTGCTCGTGACCCTGCTCATGCTGAGGCACAGCCAACAGCTCCTGCAGCCACGAGGAAGTTGCTGCTGCTTCTTTCTCACCATTTCTCCATTTAGATCACCTCCTTGCAAAGCCATGGTCATGCATGATTTCTCCCCAGCACGAGCCCCCATCCCTTGCTGCTGCTCTGATGCCAAAGCCATCCCTATCTCAGCATGATGTAGGGTGTTCAGCTCTGAAAAGTAAAAAACATAAGCTAAGTCCACCCCCACATCAGTGGGGCTGTCTCGAGTGAAGGCAAGATCTTTGTACCTGATCCCTTCTGCCCCCAGGCAGGTTTGCACAGATGTGCACCGGGTCAAGTTTAGAAAGAAAAACCTCTTCCAAGCTTCCTTTCCAATGGGATCATTCTTGTGGCCGATGTTCCTCTGTGCACTCTCTGTTAGGCCATTATTAAAGCACAGCTTGCTGACAACTGGGGCAGGAATCCACTCCCCACGCTGGGACGTTTCCTCTGCCCGGCTCCGGAGCAGGAACCAGGCAGCTGGGGCTGAGGCTGCCTGCCTATCACCCGCCTTCCTCCAGATAAACTTTCTCTGTAGAATGAAAAATGGTCATTTGTGTTTCAGCAGACCATAAAAATTCTGTTTGAAAACTTTTCAAGCCTTTTCCAAGTTGGAACTGCCTTGAAAGGCTCCAGACCACATTGCCATATGGGGCGGTGGCGTATGGTTTAAGGCACGCTAATGCTGCTGTTCCTGCGCCGCCACCGCCCTCCCCTTCCATGGTGGGACCAGCAGTGCTGCAGGGATGTAGGCACTGTAGGATGCTCCTTAACATCTCCTCAGGGTTTTCTCCAGCTTGATGCTACGGCTTTCTCCAGTGTTTCATTGTGGTTAGAGCTCCCAGAACGTGCTGGTGAATGCTACCTGCACCTCTAGGTACAGACAGCTCAATATATACAGAAACAAGTGTCCTCTCCCCCACTCCAACACCCACATCTTTTCCCCTCCTTGTCCAAAAACTTCCACAGGAAGTGTCTCAAAGCAAACAAAGTGTGTATTCTGTTTCAGCTGGGGAGTTTTGTTTCATTTCTTTGTTGTGAACCAAAACCTTTTGAGTATTTTCCTCCCCCGCCCCTCTTTCTTCTTACTCTCAACACCACTTGGAGTGCTAGAATGAGAGACATTCATGTTTTGGGGTTTATTATAACTTCTTTTATCTTTTAAAGTCCCGTCCCTCTTCTTCCACACTCTGCTTCCTTTCCCTAGCTCCTTTAATTTTACCCTGCGTTTCCCACTCTGGAAAAAACCATATATGAAACTCTGTAATTGCCTCTCTGTGTGGTTTCAAAAATAAAACCAAGACTAATTGAAAAAGATGGTGAAACTCTTTATTTGGGAGGAAGGCAGAAGGAATTCTTTTACTCCTCTTACAAATTCTTGCTTGGCTGTAGAGTTGGGTTTTATTTTTGCTTCCCCAATTAATTCTCAGAGCTAACACTGGTATTTAAACATGCCGAGTTGAAAGTCCAAGGTGTGCCTGCTCTGCTTTCATACTTTAGGCTGCAAAACTCATGGCACTTCCATCCTCCAGGACTATGACTGGCATGAAAGCCCATATCTTGGTAACACCCATGAGGATCAGGCAACACAAAAGTGCCAGTATACATTTTACAGCACAGGCATACAAAGACCTAGACAAACTGTGAATTATCGCCATGTGCCCTCAGTTTTTGCACTTCATCTGTTACAGGTATCAAAGTAGGGGCAAGTTTTGAAGGAGAGATTTAAAGAGGAGAAGATGCAGCCAGCTTTTTGCAAAGAGCAGCAGCGATGGCTTTTGCTCAGGGGCTGCAGAACTGCCTGGAGAAAAGACCATCCAGCTGTGGGGTCCAGCCCAAGCCATGCCTTCCCTCTGCACCTCCCACAGCAGAAGTGTGGACAAGCAGGGCCACCTGACCTGAAAATGAGATGCTTTTTAGGGCTGTTCCAGACTTTCCTTATCTTTCAAAAAGTTATTCTTGTCTGTGGCCTAATTTAATGGAGATTTTTGTTTAACCAGAATCCCAGATCTCTGCTGCAAGATGGTTCTGGTTGAAAATTTATAGCCTGCACCTGGTGGCAGAGGTTGTCACCAGGGGAACACATCCTCAGACACCCGAAACCAAGCAGATGCTGAGGCCAGGACACAGCATTGCCAAACTTTTACTGTGCCATACTGCACGTTTCCCTGGACTGTGCCACAATGTCATGGGTGAAGTTACACTAGCCTTGAACATAGTGTCCTTCATTTTTTCTTTCCTTTTCATTAGCCAACACCTGTAACATCACACAGAAATTGAAGGTCACAGTCCAGCTCCCCATATTTTCTGTGAGCTGCCCAAATGCTGCACCCAAACAGCCCGTGAGAGTACAAGATGTTTATACTCAAGGGACTGAACACAATATTGAGCTGAGAGAAACCTGAGCTTTGCAAAGTGTAATTGTTCAAATAAGTAATACATGCAGATGTAGAGAAGATGGGCCAAAGTGAAAAAGAATAACAATAATGAACTTTAATATTAATAATAGTAACAACAAAACCAACAACCCCCTGGAATCTTCATCAAGAGGACATTGAGCTCTGGAGTCCTCAGTACAAGAAAGACATGGACCTGTTAGAGCAGAGCCAGAGAAAGGCCACAAAAATGATTAGAGTGCTGAAACATCTTCCCTGTGAGGAAAGGCTGAGAGTGTTTGGGTTGTTCAGCCTGGAAAAAGAGAAGGCTCCAGGGAGACCTTACTGTGGCCTTTCAGTATTTAACAAGGACCTATAAGAAAGATGGGGACAATCTTTTTAGCAGGGCCTGTTGCACGAGGACAAGGGGTGATGGTTTTAAATGAAAAGAGGGTAGATTTAGACTAGATATAAGAAGAACGTTTTTTACAATGGAGGTGGTGAAACATTTGAACAGGTTGCCCACAAAGGTCATAGATGCCCCCTCCCTGGAAACATTCAAAGACAGGTTGGATGAGGCTCTGAGCAACGTGATCTAGTTGAAGACGTTCCTGCTCACCGCAGGGGGTTGGGACTAGATGACCTTCAAAAGTCCCTTCCAATCCAAAACATTCTATGATTCTAAGTCTAGTCTACAGGAAGATTATCCTTCAGGCAAGATTTCTATGGAAGTTAAGGTTGAAATCTGCCTGCTCTGCCCAAGCCAGTTGACAGTTTTATGACAGTTTTATCTAAATAAAAAGATGCCATTGACTGTGCCTCAGGTGGCTTTGAGCACCGTGGGTGTCAGTGTGATGTCAGCAACGGTCACAGGATGGGATACACCATGGGGGAGGTGGACAGGCAGCAGGGAGGATGATCACAAAGCTCTTGGAGGAGTAAGAAAGACCTTCAGCTGGCTTCAGACACTTGCTCCGGCCAAGGAGTAATGACATTACATAGATAATCAGCAATGGGAAAATCCCAGAAACCAAATATTCATGTTGAAAGGAAAATAGGACATTGTAATGTCTCCCAGCTTCCACTTACTGGGCATGGAAAGCTGCTAACCAAGTAGCTACGTCCCAGGGCTCTCCTTCGCCTCACATAATCAATACACTTCTTTTGCACTCATATAAACCCAGAACTTCAACAGACAAATCACAAGCTGAAGATAAAATGAATAAGAAGACATTAAAAATAAGTCCTTCCAAGGTTGTGTCTCAGAGGTTAAGAAGGACTTACTGAGACACTCATGTCCCACATGTGAACCTTGTCGCTCACGCTTTGCACTGACATCCAAATGTTGCATGTGAAGCTTTCCTGCCTCTTTTCCTCCTCCCCTTTCCTCCCCCTCCTCTTGTTTAAATTTTTTGCTTTGGGAAAGAGGGAAGATGGGCAATCTTCCACTGAAATCCCCATTGACTGTCAGGACCTGTGGAGCTCCCTGCCGCAGGCTTGTGGCACCATCAGATACGCTGGGATGGAGACCAACGGGAAGTCCTGAACTGTACTTGCCTCCAGCTTTTTGCTGCAACAGGTCATCAGCATGTTACTCCACTCATGGGTAATAAATGGCACTGTGCTTGAACCTGACTGGAGCACAGATTTCCATGGCATAACACACAAAGACTAAACAGGCACTCTCTGTTTTTGAAACCTTCAGAAGAGGCAGCTCCTATGGGCTGAATGTCTCTTTATTTTCCACATACCAATCTCCCCTTGTTTTCATGCTGCCAATGTACTTTCCTCCTCTGCTTTATGCACCTCCCACTAAAAAATGATAATGAGAGGGGGATCTATATGGATAATGCATCACACCTTTAAAATTTATCAGACCTGAGGTTAAAAAAAGGCTTCTCTGTCCCTACTAAAAGGCAATTTTTATATGCAAAGACACAAAGGTAGTACTCATTACATTGTAACTTCAATCTTTTTTTTTTTTACCCAACAATGGTGAAAATATGTGATTTTTTACAAGCAAATAGGAAGCAAAAGCCTGAACACACCCTGGGAACATGTTTAAGAAGTTGATTTATGTTTCATGCTGAGCCTTACACCTGCAGTTCAAGCAAAACTCAACTTTGCCGCCCCACAGAGTCTAGTTTATTAGGTATCAAGGAGTCACAAGAAGCCATGTAATTAAAACTGTAATTAACTGGAAAAGGAAAATGCCACCTGAGTTTTGAAAGGCTGTCAATTTTATTTCCATTACAGCTCTCCTTCTGCTTCTTTTGTCTACAAGGTGTTTTTTTCTCCCTATCTCAAGAAGTAAAAACAAAGTTGTGATTTTTTTTTTTGTTTTGTTTTTTTCCTTTTTATTAACTAAACAAGTCACCAAATTCTCTTATGTCTTTACTCTTGGGGGAAAAAAAACCCAGCCCAAGCCACTTAGTTTGGAGCTCGGACATGGCTTCTCACAGTGGCATTTGCGACTGTGTTTGCCAACAGGTGTCAAGTGTGGTCCCTGAAATGTCCTACCGGCAAAGGGTCAGCTGAGTTCAAAGCCCATTTTAACAGAACATAATCAATGCCCTTTAAAAAGGGGCTCGGCGGCGCCTTGTTAAAATGCATGAGCTCACTGCAGCGGGCGAGCCAAGCGCCGGGCATCCCCAGGTCCAGCACGTCCCTCCGAGGGCTGCCAGCTCCTGGAGACCACCAGGGGATTCCTGCGGGCAGGACAAGGCCACACGCAGCAAGGCAAAAACACGTCCGGGAGAAATAGGAGGAGACTTGATGAACCTTGTCAACCAAAGAAATTGAAAGAGGAAGGGGCCTGATCCCCCGGCCAAGAAACTAAATCTCCCAAAGATCTGGGTGGGATGTTCTGTCATCTCTGCCCTCCCTATGCCTCACGCATCTTCCCAGGGGATCAGAAAGAGGTGGCGCAATAAAAAGATTGTTATTTAATAACATTCGAAGGAGCAAAGACTTAGGTAAACTTGCTGCAGGAAAGATAGTCGTAGTAAAATGTAGTTAAAGAATAATTACCTAAAAGAATAAAACGACGTGAACAAAGATAGGATCTATCTCAGAGGTCGTTACAAGGGAGATTTATGAATATATATAAATTTTTGTAGAGGAGATATTTGTCTTAGACCAGTGTATGAAAGAGGGGATTGACATTCTTCCTTCTCCATTTAACAAGTGACAAAACCCCATGAAGTGAAGTACCAGCCTTGAGAAGGGAAGATATTATCGTAAAAAGCAATTTTCCTCTGGTGCCACTCTGATAGGCTTGGGGTAGTTTTTTCCCCAGCTTTAATAATTTGTAGCCTATCCCCTCCTGAAACAGCCCCAGCTTGCAAAGCAGAGGTCTCGGGACCCTCTGGGTTTGAAGGCAAATCTTGATCAACACTAATATGGGGAAGTGAGCTGGAGGTACCCACAGCAGATGACACACAGGGCTCAGCTTCTTATTCAGCTACAAGTCAGCAGGGGCACCCCCTGACCATCTGTGGTCTATAAATTACAGTAACACCGGCACACACTGCTTGTAAATCACCAATGAACAGGCTTTACCTTATGACACACTACATGAACCCTGTTGGATATTCCAATAAACTCCCATAAACCATCCGATATAAACTCTGGATTATGTTTCTTTGGGGGGCAGGAGAACAAACTGGACTTTTCTGTGCTTGCACACACTTCTTATGGGTGTGTGTTGTGTGTTTATGTTCTATGCTTTCTTATGAAGGAGATTTTTCTGCCTCACCATAATTATTACCATATATATTTCACTTTTGAAGAGTGTGTCAGCCTTGAGGTAAGCAGGGTTGTTGCTCTCCTGCCAAAAAAAAAAAAAAAAAGACATCACTCATTTGAAAAATGCAATTTCACATAAGTTTAAATGACCTGTTCTCATCCTTGCTGCACCAAGCACAGGCTGGTAATGGGAAAGGCTTACCGATGTCTTTTGCTTTTGGAGGAGCAAGAAGATCCAAACCATGACATAAAGCCAGTCATATTCTACAAAGTGAAAAATATGCCATTATTTCTCACCACCTCTGCATCCCAAGGGCTTGAGCTGAGGCTTGCTGTCTCTAGGAGTTAAGAGCTCCTCAGTACTTCTCTGGTTGGGTATCCAGATGCTCTTCCACCTGGAAACTTGGAACTTGACTTCAGACTGTCTCCCAAGACCTATCAAAGGATGGCTTTTGATAACTACATGAGTATGCCCTGTGTCTGGCCTGTCATCTGGGCAAAAACTTCCCCTGTAAAGTATGTTATTCAGATTGTGGGGGATATGCCAAGTAAACAATGAGGTAAATGTTATCTGAGCAGCTTTCTTGCTGACTATGAACAAACGTGGGCTGTCACGTAGGCAGCCAGCAATGGCTGCATCCCAGATCTTGGAATCCCTACCCCTCTCAGGAGGCAGTGTGAGCCTCACAGTCATCCTCCTCCTGCATGGCATAAGCTTCCTAAGGCAACATTATTTTTATCTGGTTTTCTTAAGGCTGCAAGGGTTGGCTTCTCATCACACTCTGCGTGGATGTACAGGTGTGTGGGCACACGCCTGCATCAACACATGCTTTTAGACCATGCTTGGGTGACTGCAATCAGACTGGATGGATGGTGTCACCTCATGGAGACAGGGAACCAAGGCAACATGCCTCCTGCAATGACAATGGGATAAACTCAACCATCTGTAGGCATCAGAGAATTCACCTTTGCAGGAGCAATCCAGGGGAAAATACCCTCTCCTGCTCCCTCTGGTTGTGAGAGTCCAGTTAGAATCATAGAATCCTTTAGGTTGGAAGAGGCCTTTAAGATCATCAAGTCCAACCACTGCAGTTAATTAATACTCATTAATATCGCTCAATTATTTTTATTATAACACAGCTTAAGGTCTCCAGCCAAAATTGATGCTTCCTTGCTTAAGAGATACACAACAAAAAAACATCTAGTCTAATCAGAAAAAAAAAAGTGAGTCTATTCTCTGGAGATACCAGACACTTGCATGAGCCCAGTGTTACCCAGCAAGACTGAACCTAACTGAAACACTTTCATCAGGTTCAGGAGCACTTTTTAATTCACCAGAAATGCACATTCAAAGCATTTATTCAATCTAGGTTGAGCCTGTCCAGTTTATTTATTTTCAGGAGAAAACAGTGAATAAAATAAAGTTAGTTTTTAAAATCTATTTTAGTCAGCAAAAAACCCATAAGAATGTTACTTGAAATTTTCCTGGAAAAAACAAAACAAAACAAAACAAAACAAAACAAAACAAAACAAAACAAAACAAAACAAAACCAAAACCAAGAGAATAGTTTAAAAAATAAACACAACTAATCCATGTTAGCAAATACCCTGTGATTTTGGGGCAGGGAATTTTTGTTTTGTAAACTTTTTAAACTGGAGATAACATACAAGGAGCATCTTTGCAGTGCTTTTCCACATAGCAAGTGAACCAAAACCTGGTTTTTAGAGCAAGGCTGTGGGAAGCCCCAGATCAGGTCTGGGCATCACAGCCTCAAGGCTCTTCTGAGCTCACCCATGAAGATCCCCCCACCTCCTAGCCGTTCAGCATCCTCCTCTACCTTTCAACTGTCCTCTCCCTTTCTGTGCACTCCAAGAAGAAGTGATAGTGCTATTTCTGGTTTTTAACAAGATTTGGAAAGCATTCAAGTGCCTGACTAAGTGGCTGGAAACAAGGAAGCAGAAGGATGTTTTGGCATCCTGCAATGTGTGCATGAGGAGCATAGACACAAACACATTGAATGCACATACTGTAAAACAAGATTACAAGGGGAGTACGAACTAATAAAAACCTATTAAAACATCACGGCTGCTAGTTCTGCTCGTGTGCATGCCTAGGTGTTAAAATAACAAATATTTCACATGAACGTGCAGTTTGAACATGACCAATCGCAGATAGAACTTTCAGCAACCTTTAAATACATAATGCCATCCTGTAATTAATGTAGCCTATCCTGAAATTTGAGGGATTTATTGATACTGGCAGAAACATTTGCAAATAACTTGGGGAAGTTCATGACATACCTTCTATCTCAAGGGATATCATTCATTCCCCCTCCCCCCCCTTTTTTTTAAAGCTACCATCAATAAATTCATTCAGAATCCTTACCATATGACGACAGTTGGAAACCCTCAGTAGAAAGTTTAAAGAAAGTACCAACGTGGAGAAAGAGCCTCATTGTGGTTTTGTTTTGTTCTCTTTCACTTACAGTGAAATATATATAAAAATCACCTCTGAGGGGATCGCTTCTGAGTTCTGCAGTGAAAAAAAAAAGCAAAAGGAGGCTATAAGCAAAGCAAGATGCAAAGGGATTTTACTCAAATTCTTCAGGAAAAACCATGGCCAACCTGTTAGCTCCTGCCCAAGCAGAAGGTAGGCTGCCAGCACTGACTCTTATATATTGGTACAGACCAGGCACACACATATGGGGAGCTTACATCTTTTATAAGGCCAGCTGATGTAGGTGGGGGAAAAAAAAATGTTTCTACAGAGCCCTTTCCTGAAGAAATGAATGTATCAACACCCTCATCATGGGAAAGGTGTTGCTTTGTTCCGTGTCCAAGGAAGAAGAGACAAATTCCAAAGTTGTGGTGCATGTTCCATACTCACAACAATTATGAAACTTGGCCGTGACCCTACAGACTTGTATTTAAAATTTATGCATTAATGAGGGCAAGAAATATCCCATCATTTTGCTAGGAGAGGGTTTCTGTACCTGAGGTCTGCACGGTGCCAAGCACACAGTCCCAGCATACAGAGCATCAGATGGCAGGTTATTTTGCTGCTACCAAGCTGCATCTAAGTAGGTTAGTGGAGCAGACTGGCAGATGTTCCTCTTTGCTTGATTTTCACATTCCTGCATGGTTTCTCTAAATATTATAATAAGAATTTCTGGTGAGGGAACTACTTTACCATCAGGAGGTATTTCTGCCTTTGAGTGCATATAGTTGTACACACTTAAATACATAGGATTAAAGATGGTCAGACAAAGAATAAAATTTATTTTAGAAAAAAAAATCAGCATTTTTTCCAGCTTTTTTTCTGGGGGTCTAAATTTGAGATACTGCTCTCACATGACAATCCATCAGCCATTTGTGCAAAAGAAAAGGCCAACCATACTTAAAAAATACTCATAATGTGCTTCTGAGCTGCTTGTTTCAAGCTGGATGAGATGGTTGTGTTTCAAACAGCAAGCAGAGCCAGGCCAGGGCACAAACAGCTGCACATAAAATACTGGAGGTGCCTCAGCTGTCCCCACAGCTCTCCAGCTCTCCCACCCTCTTCTCACTGTACTGCATTGAGTGCCCCAGTGTCTCCACACCCTTTACTCTCCTACATCTTCAAACGTGTCCAGTAAAGCAGTGTTTTCAACTCTGTGTCCACAAGTCCCCAATGCAGTGAACTGTGGCTTTATTTTTTTGGGGAAAAAGAGTCATTTAAGGTTCTGCCATACTGTGATTCCTACTACCTGTAGGGACAGAGAAAGGAGGCATCAGCTAAATGAAAAGGAAGACTTTTCCCCTCCAAGAGAGGAGAGAGAAATCGTGCATCACAAACATAAGTGCTCCTCACTGACACCTTTCTGGCTGCGGTAGGGACAAGGTGACTGATTGAAATGGGCATCCCTCCTACTGCAAGTGGCAGGAGGTTCCTGGCTGGCCCAGGGGGAATGGGAGAGCTGTGCTGATTCCAAGTGGCTGGGGAGGGTTTACCCCACCAGCAAGGAGTTCTCCTCAGAAATAGGCATGGGAAGCTGCCAGTATCACAGGTCATGATCTTCCACCTCTCAAGGGAAAATCAGCTAAAATGGAATAAAAATTGGCATTCAGCTTCTCACCTTCTACTATTTTTATCTGCTTTTATGTATTTCTGTACATTCACAGATAATGGTGAAAAAATAATTATGGTGTAGTAATTCACCTCTCAAGCTTATTTAGGTGCCCAGCTTGAGGATGCTGCCTTCAGGGTGAAGCAGGCTGCCAGGGGTGAGAACTGAAGCTGCCATCTGAGGTACCTGCTGAGGACCAACAGCAGGTGGGATCCACCAAATTAGTGTCCTCCCTTGCCAGCACTTTTACTTCTTTTTTTTTTCTTTTTCTGGCAGGGTCATGGATAAAACAGATGCTGCTGCAGGGAAGAGAAGAAAAAAACCCAGCTGAACAGTACTGGCAAGGGGCATTTCTGTTGCAGGAAAGCCCAACATCTTGCCCGTTGGGAGGAGCTCCCTTCTCTAGCCAAGCTTTGGTCCCTGCAGTGCCTAGGAGAGCCATGCCAGGTCCCCAAAACCTCCCAGAAGCAGCGTGAGGAGCCTGTCGTGCTGTCACCAGAGAACTGAAGTTGTCAGCTGTGAGGATGAAGAATTATTTGAGGTTGGCTGTCAGATCACTCTGAGCTCAGGAGGGGTTTGGAGGAATGCAAGCTGGGGTTACATAAAACACTGACTCATGCTGAGAAATCACGAGTTTTGAAAGATTCAGCTGAGGAATGAGTAAAACGTCAAGCTGCACGTTGCTTACGAGTCAACAGGAACCAGGGGATGCTGGGGACCTCTGAAAAACAGGACTTGGAATGGGGCTTTTTTGAAGTCCTGCCACTGCTCCCAGGAGGAACAGAGAGCCATGTTCATCTGTTGGGGCAAAAATCTGACCCTTTGTTATTTCAAGGTGGGCATTTCATCTTTACCCATTGGAAAAAAAACTGCATAAGGTGGAGCAAATAGAAGGATTTGGGGAATTTTTTCCCCCTTTTTTTTTTTTTTTTTTTTTGTGCTACTGTACATGATATCGAAAAGTACGTAATGTAGGATATTTACTTTTCGTTGGGATATCTGAGCGTGCAAATGTTTGTGGTTTAACAGGCTAAAACAGTTGTGGATTTTGGCAGTCTGAGGTGGTCTATGGTTTCTGAGAATGCCTGGATATGGTTCTTCCCGGGGCTTTTTGGGGTTACTCAGATCAAGTCCCATTATACAGGTAATTTGTGTGATGTGAAGACGGTGTGTGCAAGGGGTATGTATGCAGAAAGAGTGCAAGACCCAAGACTTCATGCCATGCATTGGAAGCACTGCCCCAAACCATTCACACTTTGATATTTAAATCAGACTTCTAAAATCCACGCTCAGAGACATATGCAAGTAGTTGATTTTTGGATCCCTTACAATTTTTTCCCTCTTGCTCCTCTTATTTACAGTAGGTACTCAGCATCTCTCACACCCACAAAAAACAGAATCAGTTAAATTATTCAAGTGCTTAAATAAAGATATGGTTGTCTGCCTGTGTTTGTCCCAGTTTGAAAAAACGTTGCCTGCTTTTAAGTTTTATTTCTCTTTTCCCTCAGTGACAGTCTTTCCCTCAAACACACTGATGGAAAAATGAAGATGTACAGATGGGCTGTTCATTTTCAGTCAGGTTGCTGTGTAAATATGGCAGCAGGAAGAGAAGAGTGTTAGAAACGCAGATGTACGGAAGGCATCCCAACCATCACGTTTGGGCTGCCTCTGCATCACTCAAGTATGCATCATCCAGCCTGAGCAGAGCTGTATGAGGCCAGAGGGAAATGCAGCTAACAGAGAACAAACTGTTGGTAAATCGCATGCCTTTCAACCTTGCACAACGGGATAAAATAAATATGGATTAGCGCCGGGGTCAAAGTTTTTATTATGTGAAGTACTAGACGTGCAAGTGCCTGAGTTCCTGATGTTAAAAAAAATATACTAGCTGTATAAATACACACATACAGATGCATATGTATGTATATACATACAAAACATTTATAAACATGTATTTATTTAGGCTTTTTTTGTTCAGCAAAGCTCCCTCCGACACGGGCGAAGTTAATTTCTCAGCCCCTGCTAACACTTTAACCACCTTACAGACCTCTGGAGTGACTAACGCCACATCGACGCTTTTGGCACGCCGCGGTCAGAAGTTGTTTTAGCAACGGCGGTACGTGAAGCAGACGCACTGTTTGTGAGGCTCAGAGCCCTTCAAAAAACCATTCCTTTCTCTCTGGGCTATCGACATTCCTGAGCGCTCACGACGCAGCTGCCGAGCCGCTGGACAGCCCACATATGGCCGTGCGCTGAACAATAGCGACTCGCTGCTGCTCCTCTTCTAGGCATCACCATATGTGTTTATTAGAAACAGCAATAAAATGATGACAGGCTTCTTCAGCTATCCCTGCTGCTGGGGGAAAAGAAAAGAGAGGGAGTAAGCGGGATGAAATCACTGGGTTCTCCCCAGCTTTAGGGGAGCTGGATGGTGGGGTGGTGCAGTCTCGCTCTTATTTATTGGAAATACGGAATAATAGAATCACTTTCCTTGGAAAAGACCTTTAAGATCCTTCAGTCTGACCTTTAAGATCATTGACTCCAACCAGTAACCCTACTCTTCCAAGTCCACCTCTAGGCCATGTCCCCAAGTATCACATCTATAGGACTTTTAAACACATCCAGGGATGATGACTCAACCACCTCCCTGGGCAGCATGTTCCAGTGCCTTACATCCCTTGCAGTGAAAAAGTTCTTCCAAATGTCCAGTCTAAACCTCTCCTGGTGCAGTTTGAGGCCATTCATCCCTAGAGGTGTTCAAAAAGTGTAGATGTGGCACTTGGAGACATGGTTTAATGATCACGGTAGTGTTGGGTGATGGTTGGACTTGATGATCTTAGAGGTCTTTTCCAACCTTTATGGTTCTATGATTCTAATCTATGATTCCTTCCTGTTCTATCATTAATTACTTGTGAAAAGTGACCATTGCCTACCTAATAGTGTAAAATTAATACTGCTGCTATAAATGGACAGTGAGCCTAAATCCCCTCTCTTTACCTTTTATAACAGAATTGCTGGAAACCTGGAAAAACCTGAGTCTTGAAGGTGCTGGCATCCAAAGTCCTGTTCCACCAGGGCTTCAGCTGTGCTCAAGCTGCCCTGAATCATGTGGAAAAAAACCTCCCAGCATTTCTAGGAGGTCTAGATCAGCACCATAGGTGGCATGTACTTCCATTACAAGCACAACCAGGTAGTGTGGGCTTGCCTACAGGGTTGGGCTGCCTTGAAACAACTTCCAAATTACAAAATTTTGGGCTGGGGATTCAGCATTTTTCATCTGGGGCAGGCATTGGGAGCACAAATGAAACACAGAAAAGTTGCCAAGACTGTTTTGCCATCAATGTAAAGACAAGAGAGCAACGAATCCCAGGGAAGGAATGATCAAAGTTGAAAGAGGAGAAGAACTGACAGTCAAATGGAACATTACTCATACACTCCAAATTCTGTATCATGTCCTTCTGCTTCCAGTACTCGTATTTTAAAGCAAAAAGAGAAGAAACTGTGGCAGCAAAACCAGCAGAGTTAGTAACACAATGTATCTAAATATGGAACACAATGTAATTTTGATATCCTTGAGTGTTATAAACTGTCTTCAGACACATGGAAATCAATGGGTTTGAGTATTTATGTTTGAGCCCTGATTTTTTGTGATAATGAAAAGACTTTCCATCTTGCTGTCTTTTTGTGACCAAAATAAGAAATGTTAGCCACTGTGAAAAAAAAAAAAAAAAAAACAAAACCCCAAACACAACCCAAATCAGTTTTAAAAATGAGTTTGTGATGCTGAGTTGTATTGGTTTTATTGCAACCCTCCAGCTGTGGTAAGAATGCCATTTCCACCCTTACTTCACTTCTTCTTTACTTCCTACCCATAAAAGTAAACAATTCAAGACGATGTTTTACATCCTTGAAAAGTCACCAAAACAGGATTTTCCACTGAGGCTGCAACTCCCTTGGCTTGCATTTTCTTTCCTTTTTCTTTCCTTTTTTATCTTTTTTTTTTTTTATTTTCTTTTTTTTTTTTTTTTTTTTTTTTTTTTTTTTTTTTTTTTTGTAGCTCAAATCCATTTTGCAATTGTACTGAAGCTGCAATGATAAATTCTGTTATCTTTAACTGTATTGCTAAAAGAATAAATAGTGTAGTTACTTAAACTTCAGCAAAATCCCTGCCTTATTCCCCTATCTGCATGTAAGCTACTTTTTACAGGCTATTGTTTTCTCACCACAAAAATCCAAACAGCCTTTTTTTTCCTTTTCCCCTTCTTTTTTTGAATAAACCCGTCCACTACTTCTCAACTTATCAGCTTGGAAATGTTGCTGTATTGGTTTCACACAGTTTGATAACTTTGTCTTCAATGGATCTTTGTCCTGGTTTATTTGGACAGAAGCTGTTTTTCAACAAGCACCTTTAATTCTGTTTCTTTTCTGTTACTGTCTCCTGAAATATCAACACGTGGGTTAAAAATAATCTGTTTACACCTCTTGAAGGGCAACAATGGATCAGGCAACTGATTATACTTCTTATTTACTATCAGTAATCCCCATCCTGCACCCATGAAAGACAATCAGGGCTTTGCCATTGAGTGAAATAAAAGCAGGATGAGACCATATGGTTCTTGTTAAACGAGCCTCATCTTCCTATTGTTAATGCTTATCGCCAAAATAAAGTATTTCTGCAGAAAGCATATTCCCATAGCATGTTCTCTTTCCAATGACCAGCTGGTTGCCAGTTTGTTATTTGCACTGCAGTAGACCACTTTCATCTATTTCTATTCCAGTCCAAGAACACCATTTGTACATTGTCCAACTTGGAAATGTTAATCTGACACCATTGGTCACGGGCCTTTTAACTTCAAGTGGCAAACTTCCAGCTAGCTGCCAGTTGAGTATTTACACTGGAATCTTTCTTAGCCCAGAAATAAACTATTTGTTCGCCATAAACATCAGCAACACGCCAATAATTTCTGCAACACACATGTAGGAAGGTACAGCCCACCGCACTTTGCCGTTGGCTTCTCAATAACCTCCTAAGTAGCTCCTCGGGGAGATGCTGCTTGTCTTGAGCCAAGATAAATGCATCTATTTCCCTTTCCATGCATGTACATAACTTTTATTTACATTCATGGGAGTCACACATGCATACTGAAAGGCAAAAAGAGGGACCAAAATTAGGATGGGCTGGGCAGGACTCTGACAGCTTCTCCTGAGACCGAGGACTGCCCTTAAAGGTCAAAACACCAGGAAAACCCTAATGTAAAAATATCCAGCTGCTTCAGCATCATCTGCAGCTCCCCGTGCATGACCACGAGCGCAGTGTTTGGGACGCCCGCCGAGAAAGAGGCAACACTGGATGTGCTTGAATGCAGCTTCTCAGAAAGCAGAGTGGCGTGAGTCCTACGGGAGTTCGCTGAGGAGATCGCTATTACTTCCAGCAATACAATTTATGCTTCCTGAAAGAATATTATACTTTGGGCTCTTTTCAAAGAAATAAAAGGCCAAGGAGGGAAGAAAAATAAAGTTATGCCGGGGTCTGAGATTTAACTTCAGGAGTGTTTTGCAGTGGCAAGGGTGTGTTTCATGCGCTTTGTTTGACTCCGTTCAAATAAAACATTTCCTTTCTACATTTTGCTGCAGCAACCTGTGTTTGAGAGAGGCCAAAGAAAGACTCTAGTGAGTTCAAAACATAAACATCAACAGTGGAAATTCCCCCTTTTAAAGAAAAAAAGATTAATAACAACGATGTTCCATTTTCCCCATCACTTTTCTTGTTCAGTTAGATAATGTACCAATGGCCTTTTGTGTTACTTTGGGTGTTCCAAGTAAAAGAGGAAATACCAGGTCAGAGGAGAACTGGCACTACATAAGTACTTGAGAAAAAACTTGGAGGACCATTTGGGATGCACAGCTATCTATTGACTCCTTAGCACCTACCTGTGCCTTTAGTTCAGCATCCCCATCCACCTGTCCCTCACAATCACCAGGAAAATGCTGCTCAAAATGCAAATACTGGCCAGCATGAGAAGGAAGATCCTGCAAGTGCACATTGTATGAGCTAAGAGGAGGCATGCATCCCATATCAGGCTGGGCACCTGGACTTCATGAATGCCTTAACTAAGCCAGGATGGTGTCCAGGCGCAAACTATGGGGAAAGGGAACCCCTGCTCACCTATGGACAGCAGTTCTTGAGCAAAGCCCAGCAACTTAATTTGCAGGTTTAAACCTTCTGCCCTGGCTTTGCACTGGAAGAAAGCTGCATTTACATCACCAGCAAGCAAGCTCCAGAGTTTTGGTGGCACTCACTGACCTGTCTAGGCAATGAAGTGCCCAAACAGGGGTTGCACAAGCTCCCCCAGAAGCCACCCAGCCTGTTCTCCAGAATCCAGCTTGTCACAGGGACTATTTTCAGTGTTGGAGACATGAACTGAGATCTTAAAGTGTCAGATGCTTAAAATATTCCCCGTTGCTTGTAGGAGTCAAGTTAAAAAAGTGCATTTCCTATCCACCTAAAGTGACTGACAGAAGGATGGTAAGAGGCACTCATTGCTAGACACTCCACTACCTGGGGCAAAAGCAGCTGTAGTGTGAAACCAAGGACTTCTTCCATTGCTGCAGTTCACTTGCTCCTGCAGCCAATGGTATTGTTATATAAGATGTATTCATTTTAATTCTGACCTCTGCTAATGTCCCACTGCTTCATTTTTTTGCTCCCTCAGCATGCCTGCAGTTTGGGAGTATGAGATATATACAAACACGTAACCATCTACCATGCACCAAAATTTTGATAAACATTTATTTTTCTTACCTCACCTAAGGCTCCTCTTGCAATCGAATGAAGGCAAGCAAAATATTTTGACATCTCGAAACACATTCTCTTTTCCAGGAGGGCAAATAAATAGACCTGACATAAAATAATGTCATAACAATCAGCAACTACAACTCGATTCTTGCCGCTGTAACTTGAAACTCATAAGAGAAGGTTGAAGTAATGAAAGTCTGAATTCCTGGCCACTAAAAGAGCATCTACTCCTTTTGTGTTGGGTTTTTCTGTATGGCTAATCCTATTAGGGGCAATCTCTGAGCTAGGTAAAATAGCAATGTACTTCCCCAAAATGCTTAAGGAAGTTTAACAATTGGAAATTTGCCTCGTTGACTATGGGCAAGCAATAAGAAAGTGTAGCAGGCAGAACTTCAGATGAAGGAAGGGTCCTTGGGCTTCAAGGGAAGAAAACCAGTTACCAGAGGAAAACTGGGAAGCTGCAAATGGATGACAGGCCTGAGAAGAGCACTGGGGAGACTGAAACAGAACCCCAGGTTGCCAGAGAAAAAAGTTGAGGGGTTGAAGAAAGATTCAGAGAACTTAAAAAGTGAGGCCTGAGGCTAAACTTTCTGCTGGTTTATTTTTTCCCGTCTGTTTATTTGCTACAAGTCAGATTTTGCAGCAATTAGTAAAATATCATGCAAATATTCCCTGTGTGACTGCACATGAATAACTCTAATTTTGCTAAACATTTGTCTCATCTTTCCGAAATACATCTGCTGTTTGCATTAAGATAATCTGCTAAAATATTGGGAAGTAAATTACAGTTTTTATAAGATATTTATGAAACAAGTTCTTATTTGTATATTAAATATCTCTGACTATCACGGCCTGTTTTTTTGGCTGATGTCTGCCTTCCCCAGGAGCAACCGTGCCCTGTTTCAATTACAAACCGGGCTGAGTACCATCTTGTGGAAAGGCTCCAACTGGCTGGGAATGGCTCAGCGTACGCTCTGAACAGGCTGAGGGAATAGCATCAGATCTGCCAGCAGGCTATGACAGAGAAAAAACCCCAACAAACCCCAGAACAAAGTACAAGGTTGCACATGTGCATAAATCACGTGGCATTTGTAAAAATTCTGGTATGACAGCGCAGAAGCGTGTGGTACTTTGCTCATAGGGGGTGCTGCAATAAATGTCCTTATGGAGAGACAGTGATAAGGCTTGGAGGCTGCTCCCAGTCCCTGCTTGCTGACCACACACCACACGGGGAAGGAAATGAAAAGCATTTTTGACTGTTTTGTCCTCTCAAGGTGATCCTGTTCACTTTGCATGCAGACAAGATCTAAGGAGCTGGGGACAAATGGGTTGGTTAGGATTGCTGCAGCCCAGAGGAGCTCATGTATTTTTCAAGTTTTTCCAAGGAGATAGGGAAAATCAAGTCATTTGCCATCTTCCAGCATTTGGGGCAGGACAGGTAATGATAACCCTAAAGGTTGCACTCCAAAAGATAAAGATGGGTCAATCAAGGAAGGTGGAAGATGGAACACAAACAGATCTGCGTGCTGGAGAACGTTGCTCTTGTACAGTCATGGACATTTCTGCACTATTTACAAGCATGGGTAGATAGAACTGTAGGAGCTCAGGGTGATTAATGAAATCCTCCTGAGACACAGGTAAATCCTAGATCCCAGCCATAGCTTGCTCTGGACAGGATCTGTATTGCTGGCAGCATCCAAACCACTTCAGTTAAAGTCAGCTCATGTGTAGCTGCATGAACTCTAGCCACATGAGCATGGATGCATCTGTATTACTAATGGTTATGTCTATGTTGCTCTTAAACCCCAGCCTCAGAGTGCTCAGGAGCTGCCACAGCCCCACGGACAACGTATAGCTGGGCTGTGTGAGGTCTGTGAAGCTACTGAGGACTTTATTGACCCTCCAGCCCTCTCTGGCTATTTGGGACCTCATGTGTCCTCTCAGGGATAGGCTGCAGACTTCTTGTCTGGACATACAGCTTATCTGGCTTGGAGGGTTCAGTTCAGAGATGCTGGCAGTAGACTCTGGGTGGGAAAACCACAGATTAGGTACTTCTGAGGTACCCTGCTCAGAGTGCTACCTTCACGATTAGCCGCGGCTTGCTTCACATTCCCTGCAAAGCTGCTCCATCCCTAGCCCACAGGTTAAAATTGAATGTCCATTTTAAAAGTGAATTGAGAAGAGGGAATGAAAGGAAGCCCAAGATGTCAGGGTTTGCATTGAGATGATCTAAATTCTAGACAAAGAAGTCTGGGAAAGAGATAAGGAGATTGAAAGACTTTAACACCACTTAACATCTTAACGCACAGATCCCTCTCCAGTTTGATTTTAACACTACCTACATGAGAGTCCAGCAAAATAATAATAATAGTAATAATAATAACAACAACAACAACAACAATAATAATAAAAAGGGTGGTCCAAGCCAGCTAGCTCTCCTCTTGCTTGTGCCCCACACAGGACCCGTATCCTGCTTGCATGGCCACAGGCTGCTTTGGCCCAGGGCCCCCAAATTGGTGGGACACAGTAGGGAAGCAAGTAGGGGAGGGCGTATTTAGTCACAGATCAGTCCCCTGATGCTCACAGGAAACTAGTAAAAGCCTAGGGCTGCATGGTCAGGTTCAGGCTGCCTTGCTGAGGTAGATCAGTAGCCACAGGCCATGCTGAGCCCTGCCCGCTGTCCCAGCTTCAGGGAGCCCAAGGCTCTGGCAGGGACCACACCGGGAATTGTGCAACCCCGCTCAGCCGCAAATTTCCTCTGGCACCAGGAGCACAATAGTGGCCTATTGGTAAACAGGAATTGTTTCCCTGCCACAATGGGGCTCGGGATGAAATCATTCCCTGATACCAGGCAGCCTCGACGTGCCTCCTCTGCTCCCCACCCCAGTTTAGATGGTAGTGCCTTCCTGCTCCCCATGGGCCTCGAGCCCCTTGTAAAACGACGAGACAATAAAACAAAATAATAATGGAATCCATATAAGGCTTGATGTCTTCATTGCTCCTTAGAAAAAGTGCCAAGGGAGCTTTGCCTGAATATGGGCAGCAGGTCCCCAGCATCGGCAAGGATTTTTTTAAGAATAGGAAAGGACAGTTTTCAAGTTCTGGATGCCAGTATCCATCTCGTCCATCTTCAGAAACTGGGTATTTATGGGAGATGAAGTCCTGGGTCTGGCGGGTACATATGGAGCTAAGCTCACCTGAACACCTAGGGGCTGTGGAAGGGAGCTGACTGCCCCACCAGGGCTGGCCTGTTCTCAGCATTCCCCTTCCCGGTGGCATCGGGGATCGTCAGGCTCTCGCAGAACATTTTGTGGTCAGGGTAATTGCATTGTGTTGTCTTAAAACTGCCGAGGCGTGGCCCTAAACAAAACCAGAGCCCCGGCCTCACTCCAAGCACAGCAGCCCCCAGCTCCCAGCACGCACGGTCTGACGCACAGACCCATCCAACCTCCTGCCCTGCCTTCATTTCAGTTGCATGGTTATTGATGAATCTGTAATTGCATAGGAAAAAAGATAAGCATATGATTCAGGACAAATATATAGATGTCATAAACATATATACATACACACATACTCTTTCTCTCTCTCACACATACGTATTTTTTTGGTCATTTGTGTCTTAGAGCCCAAATGCACCATTTAATTATTTGTGCTGGGAGTGCCAAAGGAACCTACCATTTATTTATACAGTTAAATCAGCTGCAGATGTGTGTGTGCTTTTTCCTTCGTTCCTTCTTTCCTTCAGTGCTGGCATTTCTGACATGTCTAGGTTTTTTTTCCCCCCTCTGTCATTCAATGAGGGCATCTGAAAAGCGTTGGGAAAGGGCCGGCTGCTCCCTCCCTGGTCCTGTCTGCAGGGGCAGCCATACCACATGGCTCTCAGGGGGCTGGTCTTTCCTTCTGCCCCAAAGCAAGGGCTTGACAAATTAAGACCTCAAGCACCAGGAACCAAGGGGGAAAACGAAAGTTTCCTGTGCTGCACGGGCCCAGGAGAGCCCCTCTGGTGAAGGAAGCATCACAGCTGAGCCCCCACAGCTTGCTGCACCGGTGGGCACGTGCTGGAGGAGCCAAGCAGCACAGGGAAGGAGCATCATGCTGTTTCCTAGAATAACTTAGTCCCTATTAACAAGCTTCCCCTCTCTGTTTTGAGCCTATAAGACATTCTAAGTGACCTCTGCTTGCCATTTTTGGGGGCAGGGAGAGTATGGAGCATCTGCCTGAGCTGGGCTTTGGCAAAACCTGCTGCCTTGGAGAGTTCTGCCCAGGCTGTTGCTGAGATTTGCCTGCATCAGCCTTGTTTGCTGGTTTGGGTTTATCCCTGTGAAAACTAGGTTTAGTGTTAGCTTTCAGCGTTAGGCAGGTGACAGTGAAGTCAGAGATGCCTATGTGATTTTCAGAAGCACTATGATTTTCTCATTATTCCCCCCCCACCACCCCCTTATAATTTTTCTTTTCTTGAATGAAAATCACAGGAGCAGGGCACCAGCCGCTCCAAGCAGCACACCAGCGACTGCCAGCAGAAATCAGGACAAATAATGCTCTGCTCCTTTTGGCAGGAGGAGGCAATCTCTTTCTGCTTTACCTGGAAGACAGTCATCAAGGCTTAGTAGCCCCAGGAAGCAACTTAATGCTGCAGCCAGAAAATGCACTTCAGGTTCTTTTGGCAGGAGACTGATGTTTCCTAATATCACTCTCGATGCTTAAATGATGTGATAATAAGCATATTAGAAGCATTTAGTAGATAGGACTATTAGCAAATGATGATTCATTTTTAAACTTTCAAACATACCTAAAGCTGATGTTCAGATGTTTGAAACCTTGCTCGCTGTCAGAGAGCTGTAGAGTGAGTGATGTCGTGGGTGTCAGGTACTGGCTGCACCCCCAGGGCTGCTCCCACCAGCGCCTTCCACCCCACCAGGGCAGTCTGGCCACTACTGAAAGTTAAATATCATCACTCTGAGGATATTTCAAAGCACCACTTGCAGAAATCTTCTTGGGGAAGCCAGTCATGCCACCACTGAGGCAGTCTCTTTAAATTCATCCATATATGAGGAGAACAACTTGTTGCCTCTGATTTGTTTTATAGCAATCATCCACTATGAACATGAGGACAGAACATTATGAACAGAATGAATATCATGAACATTAGAAGCAGAAAGGCAACAAAGCTGGTGAGGGGTCTGGGGAAGATGTCTTATGAGGAGCGTTTGAGGGAACCAGGATTGTTTAGCCTAGAGAAGAAAAGGCTGAGGGGAGAGGTTATCATTCTCTACAACTACCTGAAAAGAGGTTGTAGTGAGGTGGGTGTTGGTCTCTTCTCCCAGTTTACCAGCAATAGGACGAGAGGAAATGGACTCAAGTTGTACCAGAGGAGGTTTAGATTGGATATCAGGAAGAACTTCTTTCCTGAAAGAGTGGTGAGGCATTGGAACAGGCTGCCAGGGAGATAATGGAGGCACCATCCTTGAAGCTGTTCAAAAAAACGTGCAGATGTGGCACCTGGGGACATGGTTTAATGGTCATGGTAATGTTGGATGATGGTTGGACTTGATGATCTTAGAGGTCTTTTCCAACCTTAATGATTCTATGATTCTATGACTCTATGATTCTATAATCTGCCTCATCGCACAGTATCCAAAAAGGTACAATACCTACATAAACTGTTTCATATATACATTTGCATATATGCAAACCCTCAAGTTGTACTTAAATATGTATATAAATTTTGTTAAGTATCTGTATTATATAGATTGTTCTTTATGTTTTGTCTCATAAATATGTATGCCTAAGCATATATGCATACATAGGTACAGCATGTATATTCAACAATATGCAGTTTGTCTATAAATATACATACACACCCATGTGTATATACATATATGTGTGTGTGTATATACCTACCTGTCTATAGGTATGGGCACATGCTGGGTGTTTGAAGATGACTGACTAGCAAAACACTGTTCCAAGGCACGCTGAGTCCCACGACACAGACTATTTGAGGCTTCACAACAGCTCCCAGGCTAGATGTGCAAGCAAGGACACTTAGGCATAACAGCGTTCTCCCTCTTACACATTATGAGCTACTTGCATTAAAATTCAACACGTCTCTGAAGAGGTTTTTCTTGCAGCCACCACTCACAAGCTCAGTTTCTATCCTGCTCTCAGTAAAGTGATCCTCCTGGGGCAAGGGCAGTGCAACCAAATCAGATTTGGCTAGCTGGCATGGAGCACCCATTGCTGATTTTGTTGCCATTGAGCTGGCATATCCTGAAGACCTGAAATATTTTTAAAATATCTTTAAAATGACTTTTTATGTCTTAATCTTTAGCAAACTCATTGCAAACAGCAAGCAGGTTCCCCAGCATTTCACTGAGCCAACTAAACTATCTAATTTTTGTGAGTTTTGAATTTTTGAGCTTGGCTGATAGCTGATGATGGCCTTGCCATGCAGTGCTTTGGCACCTCTCCGGTGCGGCTGTGCTCGCCAAAGGGCTATGCCCTGGCTCCACGCCTCCCCACCATGAAAAGTGGCCTGGGCTGCAGCGCTGCAAGGCACCACAGTGCCATTTTGAATTAAAATATTTGTTTCCTGACATTTTGTGAGAGGGGAAGGGAAAAAAAAAAAAAAAAAAGAGAAAAAAACAAAAAGCTGGCCGTAATCCAAATTCTCTGCAAAGTCACTGGGAATCTTCCAAAAGGTTTCAGCAAGAACAGGATGAGGTCCTCCCATATATACATAAAATTTGTTGTCTTTTGCATATCTAAGTGGTGAAGCCTCTGCTCTCTTCAGCTATTGCTTTTAAGTGTGCTATAAACAGAGCCTTATCTGTCCAGAAAAAAAGGCTTTGACAAGGAATACTAGCTCAGATGTCGAGACAAACTTGGCCACGTTCCTGCAGTGCGAGCAATGCCAATAAAGATGTGGGCTGGTCTCTAGATGCTGTTGATAACGTGATTTGGATGGTTGTTCGAAAACTCTCGCTACGTCCCTGTTGTTGTTTACACTAATAAACCCTTCCTCATCCCCTCCTCTCTGCCCTTGCCCTCCCTCCCACACGTGCAAGGACGCCATATCGCAGCCAGGGCTGAGATGGCTCTGTATATTTCTCCCAGCCACAGTAGCAGACACTAAAGAATCTACAAAAGCAAGAAAAATTAAGCCAGTGAAAGGAAAACTTCCTAAGATGTGGTGCTTGTTGAACTGAGGAGCTTCAGTCAGCTTCAGTTCTTCAAATTCCACCCTCTTCTCCCCTCTATGCTCCCTCCCTAAGCTCAGACAAGTCTCTGTAGACCAGATAGGACTTTACCTACTACGTAATTTGTGTGGATCTTTCTGCAGCCCTCCTCTCTTCTACGGAGCTGCTCACTCATGCCTCTGTATTCCATTAATACACTAAATCTGCTGGAAACCTGGTCAGTAATTAGGCTGATGAGACAAACTGGTAAGGACCTGAGTGCAGCCAGGTCACCCCACCGTACCATAAGCTTCTCATGGTCAGCAGGAGCAGAAGTGATAAAAGCCAATAACCTCAAGCCCTCCCCCAAACTCTCTTTTCTCAGCAATCTGAGCATACGTAGCTCCAAATACGTGCAAGGAACCCGCTTGCCGTGTCAGAAAAAGGCACGTTTCTGAAGTGGGGGTTTAGAATAGGACCAAACCAAAGAGTCAGTGCTGGAAGTGGGGGTGAGGCTGCAGAGGTTTCAATACTTTGAGGCTGCAGAGTGGAAATCAACAGAGTGATGAAATCAGAGCAGATGATGCTTCCCAAAAAATGACACTCATATATTCATATATACATGAATCCACACGCACATATAAAACCCCGCTGTGAATCTATGAAAACCCTAAGGATGCACGTGGGCTGGTACTCATTAGCATTTGGACAGAAAAAAAATGTGTCCTTGTCTTGTTTCTGGACACTGAAAAACATCAGCGATTTTTTCGCAAGTTCTTGAAATATTTTCAGCATGTGCTGGCCCAGCTTTCCTGGGCGCCCAGGGAATTATGGAAATACTGAAGACTGATGGAGCTGCCAGGGAGAGCGGTGGCACGGTTATGCCCAGGCCAGCAAACAGAAGAGTGTTTCCAGCCTACGCTGAAAATTCAGATTCTGTCCAAGTCTTTGGAGAGCAGATGTCAATTATGAATCACATGATTACTCTGCCATATTTTTCCTGGTTATGCTCATTGACTTAGATAAGGTATCATTTTTCACCTACAAAATATGTTGCATATACAATAAATAATATGCACAGTACCATAATAAATATTCAGTATATATGGTGTGTGCATTATAGTGGTCCTGGTAGAGTTATAGCAGAGCAGTCAAGGCTGAATTGGCACTTTCATTATAAAGGCTGATAATTCAAGATCACTAGCAAAAGACAATGAAATACCATCTGCTCGCATGCAAACAGCTTTTACAGAGGGGGTTTAAGGTCTTGATGCGAGCAGTTCTGCATAGAGGGCAAAAACGAGAGAGCTCCTGAGACACTGTCTCTCACTGTCAAAACTCTTCACCTGGTTTTGTTCCTGCTTAGATGGCAGTTGATGCTTTTCCTAAATCTCTAGCTTCTGGAGCCAGAAGATGTTGTGAGCATCAGTGTTCTCACAGGAGGTATAAAGGAGTATTTCCTAGACTTTCTGCCACATTAGAAAAGCTTGTGAATGCAAACTCTGCATCTCAATAACCAAAATACAGATGGGGTTGAATAGTCTCCTCTGCCTCACTTGGACTTCTTGACACTGAGGAAGAGCCACACATGCTCAGTACTCGCTGAAGGTCAGGATGGTTAGGGCCAGGGCCCATGGTGGCCTCTCCCAGTAGTACCAAGCTCAGTAACTGGGCATAAGGTATGCATCTGCTGCCTTACAGTAGCCCCTGGGGCTAGTTGAGGTGTGGCACGGTACATACTGCCAAAGATCTGGCCTCTTTGTACTGAAAATTACTGTCTCTCTAACCATGGCAGCCTCTTCTACCTTTAATGCCATTTCTGCTGTAACTTGTATGTTATGGCTTGGCCAGAGCTCAGTGAAATATTCCTGACCCAACCATTTGACTGGCTTATAAAAAGTCTTCACAGCATTTTGGGGAGTCTCAGGTCAACCTTTAGATCCTTGCTCAGCTTCCTTCTGATGGCTAGAGCCCATCAGATGGAGGTTTGCACAGGAATGGCCCCAGCAGGAGGTTTTTGGAGCATGGTCTGGAGGTGCTTGAAATGGGGCTGGCTGGACCCAGGCGAGCAGCTCTGCTAGTGGGTAGGAGGAGGTGGTGTTTTCCAGCAGAGGGTGTTAAAGAACAAGCGGGAGGTCTGGTGGTAGGTGGCAACCTCCTCTTTCAGCACAGCTGCTTGCAGAGGGCATGTCTGTTTACACCTTGAACTAATCACAGTGACAACCAGCAGTGAAAACCTGGATGCGGGGAAATCCATGGGAATTTTGCCCAGACATTTCCCTTGAGCTGTAACACTCGTGGTTCAGATGTATTTCTTCCAGTATGTGGTACCTTTCCCTCTCAGAACAGAATTTTTAGCTCATACCCAGCCAGCACCCAAGCATCATGCCAGTCCTAGAGCAACAGAATGAGGACAGTGATGCTGCAGGGTGTAAATACAGGTAAGTGAAGTACTCACCTCTGACCATGTAACATCTTGCTGCCCATCCTGATGTGTCCAACAGGTGGGTTCTCTTCAGTTTCTTCATCTCCCCTTTGCTGGCTGGCTCTGCAAGTATTATTCTCACATCATCACAGCCTCAGTTCGGCAGCTCTTCCAGCCTGTTTCCAAAAGAAGCTGTCACAGACAATAAACACCAAAGTAACCTCACTTCCAATTTAATTGTTTTCTCAAAATATCACTAGCAATTAGACTATATTAGCAACAGATTGTTTGCAGTAGCTCATTCTCCGAGTCAAAACTGGTTTCTTTCTCTTTTACAATCACACAAAACATCTGAAACTAGAAAGTACCTAGTTTGCTTTTGGTTTTGTTTTTTTTTTTTTCAGATTCAGAATCAAGTAAACAACCAACACTATTACAAAAGCCAAAGTGTCTGGAAAACGCAGGAGAAAAATATGGGATGGCTGGATTTTTTTCATGTTTACAAATTTATTGTGAAAGTTTTAAGAAAATACAGTGACAGTAGTGCCTGCAGTACAGTAGGGAGTGACAGTCAATAAATAAAACTAAGGGACTGTGCAATAAATAAATACAAGACTAGTATAATATGTTTGTAGCGGGCTGATCAGTTTTAAACCCTCTGCCTGAGGCTGAGTTTTACGATAAGCAAACCACGCCTGTGTGCTTTCCCCTCTCGGTGCTGGCTGAACCCATTTATTTATGGTTGGGCTCACCTTCTTCCCCACACATGCACTTTTTGCCCATCTCAGTTTTTTCCCTTTTTTTTTTTTTTTTAAAAAGAAAAATAAAATATCCAAACCCAAGCAGGGTATGACGCTGCCCAGAGTTAAGGTGCACCTACCCTCTCACTGATGTGGCATCTAGGCTTCACCACGATGCGTTGAGTCAGTAGAGGCAGGTACACCTGGCTTGATGGCAACCACAGCCCCCTCGTTGTTCCATCCACATGCCCTTGGCCAAAGTCAGCTGCGCTGCACGTGCCAAAACGTGTCCCGTGGCCTCCCCAGGGATTTCTCCCTGAGGTTGGCTTAGCCAAGCGACCACGCATCTTTTTATTACTTTTGGTGGAAAACATTATCCCTTTCTTTTAAGTGGTGCTGCATGGTTGAAGGGGCTTGGAGGGCTCCAGACAAGCGTCTGCAAAACCATCTCTGGCTCAGTGGCTGTGATCACGGGCTAGGTAATTTGTTTGATTAGAGCATCCGTCTAAGACAAAGAAAGTGTAGCGGAGTGAGTCAGGCTCTGGTCTCATTTACAGGTCTGGAGATGCATGGAGAAGCTATTACAAGTGACCTGTGACCTGGCCCACCCTCAGGTGAAACAGCTTTGCTCAGTCACCTCCTGTTAGCCTCAGCCAAATGATAGGCTTCGGGGAGCCCGGGACGCTGCGACGCTTCATCAGACAGACAATATCAGACCCACGGGCCCAGCCCCGAGCTATGCAGATGCAAAAGCAGATGAATTTGGAAAAAAAAAAAAAAATAAAAATGGGTTTTCAAACTTATTATGGTGATAGTGTTACTTACGACAAATCTGTCTGCAGTTTTGGGGCTGCAGAGATAAAAGCCCTCAGGAAAAATGTCAGTGGCTTGAGTTTATTTATATGTAAGGTAACCATGAAAAATGTCGGTGTACCACTAATTGTAGGGCATATTTATTCTGCACAAGTTGTTTTCCACATTAGCACAGTTGTTAAAATGCAGTTTTGCCTCAGGAATATTATAACTTTATCTTCTGTAATTATAAATGTGGATGTTGCTGGGGTACTATATACATTGAAGAAGAAACGTAAGAAATGGGCACTGGAAGGAAGAAAACAAACATAATTAAAAATGTAATGCAGTAATTATATGAAACATACTCAGGAAGTGGAGACCCACGGATAAGCTATCAAAGCAGCTACAGCGTGTTAGATCCTGGGTTTAGATTCTCACTTCAAATTTCTTCCATGGTTTTTCACTCAAGCCAACTAACAAGGACCAGTTGGCAGGGCAAGCATTGATGTGCAGCAGCACGTTATTCCAGGCTCTGCAGTCATTATAGTGTAAAAGCAATTTTATAATGAGAAAATAAAGCCAGAAACCTGGAATGCAGTGGGACACTGCAGTTACCATCCAGCAAATATTTAAGAGCATAAGGCAGTATATGATCAGGGTAAGAGTATAAGACAGTTTAACAGTATTTGACAGTATAAGAGTATCCTCTGATAGGGGAGGGATATTTTAACTAAATATGTAGTATTATGGAAAACACCTAATTCCACTGATACAAATGTACCTCTGTGTGTGTGAAGCAGAGGATGTTCAGGGTCATTAACCTGCCGCATGTTACAGGTGACACACAAGGTGCACAGACACATATTTCCTCAAAAAGCACCTGGTAAATGAAATAGGAAGTCTTCCTCATGGCAGCAAGAGGCAGAATTCAGACAAGATTTGCTCATCTGGAGTAAATAAGGGGAAAACTATGTTCAGGATTGGTAAGATCGACCTCAGCCTGAATTGCCTGGGAGTCAAAAGTTTTCAGAAGGGAGTCACCCTGAGCAGGGCTGCAGTGGTGACTGCAGCCACAAGGGCAGCCAGTCGTTGCTGCCACTTTTCCCATGGGATTAGGTGCACCCTGGGCACGGTGTATGCACAACAACACATGCACATATTTATATATTTGGACCAAGAATCTCTTTCTTTCCCAGGGGAGGGGTCATTTTACAGCACATGACAGCACAAGGTACCTTTTCAAGGTATTCAGACTTTGTTTGTTTTATTAATTCTTTACTTTTATACCAAACCATGGACCACGCTATCCTGAGTTTAAAACACAGATAACAGAAAATTTCCCTTAGCATATGGGCAGGGGCAAAATGGAAATGTATTTATTATACCCCTACAATTCACCTATGATTATTAGCAAAAGCTGAACAACACAGGCATTATTTGAAACCAGTCAGGTATAAACAAGCTTGAGAAGTTCAGTAGGTCTGGAGTTCTGTCAACCAAAACAGAGGCTTGTGGGTCCCCCTTGAACGCCCTGTCCCATCTCTCACCTACCACATTCTCCCTTTTTCCAGCCTCCAAGGATACTTACTGCCCTCTAAAGGCTCCTTGTACTTTAATGTCCTTTTTTCCCTCTATTGCATTTCCCCCCATGCCCATCCCTTTCTACCTGTTCTGTAGGTTTTGGCAATCTCCGGTTCTGCTGAATGGTGCAAATGATACGCTCCAACCTCATCCACCTTTTAACTCACGAATATCTGTGGCCAACCAGAAAGCTGGGCAGCAACAGGCCCTGAGAGTTCAGCAGAAAACCAAGGAGAGGGTCCACTGAAAGACTTGGACTTCATTCTGCCCAATTTACCTAAATTATTTTTTTCTGAAATGAGGTATACTAGCTGTTATTTGTGTTCCTTCTCATCTCTCCAGACACATTTGTCAATATTCAGAGCTCCAGTCCTGCTGTTGCTGCTCCCCAGACCTAACCTGGAGCCCCTATTACAGTTGATGACCATCAACAGGCACAACTCTCAAGTTGCTTCACATTGCAGAGCTCCCTAAACTGCATCCCCCCCCAGAGTCATGACCTCAAAGGGCTGGGGGGGATATCCAGAGGTCACCAGTCCCTTCCCTGGCCTGTGGCACCTGTGTCATTCCTGACAGATCCTTATCTTTGGGGTTTTAAGGTCTTCAGTGCTGGAGACACTGCCACCTCCCCAGGCAGTGTCTTGCAGTGCATTGCTGTCCTTATCACAAGAAGATTTTAACCTGAATCTTCCTTACTGCAATTTAAGCCCCATTACTCCTTGTCCTATCTTCAAGAGGCGTGGAGACCTGATTATTCCTTTCCTCTCTGCACCGGCCCTTCACATTTCTGAGGATTGTTTTGTTGACACAGACACTTCTTTGCTCCAAAAGCACAGGCTGAGGAGAAGTTTATCTCCCCATCCCTGAAACCAGCATACTTTGGGCTGTAACTGCCACTGGCAGTATATCTATTGTAAATTCACTTTACAAAATGAACAGAAAACTGAAATGAAACCTCATTGAAGAGCTCACATTACAGGAATTTATATTCCCTTTTTACTGTCCCTTAAAATACAAACAAGACTATTTTTGACTTATGTGTAATTGAAATGAAAGTAAGCAGACACGGCTTTGCCAAGTGCCAGTGTTGAATACTCATCATTTAGGACCTCAGAAATTATCATCTGGGCTTAAAATAATAAAATTTCAGTGATGCATATGAAGTCCTTCATAACTGCCATCTGGGCTAGGTTCTCTGAGAGCCTGACTTGGGCTTCTCCTCACCTCAGTCAACCATTCGTGCACCAGAAAATTAGACGTCTTGTCCATCTGCCGTGGGCTAATGGGTACGGACAAGCCCACACATCTATTTAAGGTGGCATAAATGACTCCCTAGAAACGTCTTTCTTTCTCCTAAGAGGGTGCCTAGGCATTAAAGGCTTTCAGAACAATAAATCATAATGGAGCAGGTTATATTTTCATGGACTTTCTCCCCAGTGAAGCAGCATTCTTTCTGTTGGTATGCTTGCTTGATTCAGACAAAAGCTGAGATCCTCACATCACCTCATATCTCCAAGGCCTTTAATAAAGATGACAAACGTCAAAATACCCATGACAAATTCAGTGGCAGCTTAACAGCTTCTACAGAAAGCTCAGTTTCTGGTTGCTTTAGAGTAATTCAGACTAAAAAAAGCCATGTTCACTTCAATAGTACTGCAACCACTTTGCAGATGTCATTGACTCAGGGCTATGTTCCTGTTGAGGAGCAGCCTGATGGGTATTTTTCAGCTTCTGCAGACACCTTCTTCTTACTGCAAAGTTTTAGGAGCTACAACTTTTCTAACCTGAAGCTGCCTACATTTCAGAAGAGAACAGGCTGTACATCTGCTTGATTGATGCCCAGCCTTTTGGTTGACTTCTGAGAGTGAGCTTTTCTTCATGAAGTACTGAGTTAGCATATGCTGCCTGTTCCCTGGTGTGGTCAGCAAGCTCAGCATACATTGAAAGGCATCCCTTTCAGAGGGCTTCTGAGGCCACAGGTGCAACCCAAGGTCCTTGCCTTGGGACAAAGGTAAAAAGCTGCATGGAGAAAAAGGACATAAAGTTCCCACCTACCTCCACTGGTGGGAGCTGAGGAAATAATGAACTAAGCTCAGTAATCATGACTCTGGTTGAGTATAGAAAACACAGCACATCTTACAGAAAAATCTTTCCCCTGCTATTCTGTTTAGGAAAACAGCAACCTCCTGCTTCTGAGGTTACAGTGAGGTGGCTGTATTTACTAATCAACAATGAATATCTACATGAACTTGTCTGCTTGTTTTTTGAGCTAACATATATTTTCTTGATGTGCACAATGTTGCTGGCCCCTTATGGAGCTCCATAAGTCACATCTTGTGTCAAAGTGCCCAAGTTTGACCAAAAAAAGCATTCGATGACCTTTAAATCTCTACTTGTTTTCATTGGCTCAAGTAGTAAGGTGCACTTGTCCTCTTAATGAAGTTAAAATCACAAGAAGAGACTATTACAGAGAAGTGAGAGAGCTCTTGCAGTTGCTGTTAGTGAAAGGCTCTTAAAATAGGTCCAGTTGTTCCAAACTAACACCTTGTTCGAGCTTGGTAGTCTGCTCTTGGCCTTTCCACTATGGTAAAATTAGTCAGATTAATTATATTTTTATTCTTAGCAGATTTCCTCCTACCAAAACTGGAAAGTTTTCTTGTGCCATGTTTATATATTTATAGAAAAATATATTTATTTTTGGTCATATCTATTTATGCTGTGTTATCAGGATGAAAAAGTGAATATTAAATGGTCCAAAAGGTACCACTTGGATTCAAGATTTCCCTGTTTTATCAAGAAAAATCCACTGGGGGAGCTGCTGGTGCAAGAGGATAAGGTGGCAACAAAAATTGTGCTAAGCTGTGGGTGTACAAGCCACGTCAAATAGCTCCTTGGCTATAGAGTTATTGAGTCAGGGCTGATAGTTTGCTACACCAAGTAAAAATAAAATAACCAGCTTTGATTTTCTTGCACCATACCCATTGAAACCCGACTGAAACGAACTAAAATCTTTGGATATATTGCCTTTAAATAATTGCCTCCTGCTCAGAGCGGAGCAAAGCTTTTCCTTCCCTTTCTTTCCTCTCCTCCACAACAAATTCTCACTAGGATTTTTTTTCCACTACAGACAGCAAACATAATTACACAACAGATCAGAACAGCTTACATAATGCCCTTTATAGAAACCTGCCTTACCTCAGAGGCATATTAGCATTTCTTATGGGTTTAAGGGGTGAGGGATTAATTACAGATTTTCAAAATATGCCTAATTACATATTTACTGGCGGAATAAATAATTCACGTTTCATAACTCGCCATGAAATGACTACTTTCTTTTGAAGATTAAAAATTCAAGGCTTGAGGAATGTTAAAGTTCAACCTCTGCATACAGGCTCCTAATCCTTTATAGATCGGCATTTTGCTCACATGAAAAATACAGCAGAAAGTTGCTCTTTCACCTGAGTGACTTGGAGACCCCTTGAAATTT
This sequence comes from Merops nubicus, assembly GCF_000691845.1. NCBI lineage: Eukaryota > Metazoa > Chordata > Aves > Coraciiformes > Meropidae > Merops > Merops nubicus. The sequence continues at coordinate 270,845 of NW_008594346.1, read as the reverse complement.
CTCACTTGGCAATCTATCAAATGGAATGAGGGAAACATTAAAACTGTGATTTGTTCATTTACTTTGGCGCTTCCGTAGGATTTTGGGAAGCACCCAAACGACCCGAGAGCAGGAGTTTCCTCGATTCTTGGCTCTTGCATTGGGCAGAGGTGGGATTGGTGGTGTCTATCGGTGCAGCACGGGGCGGGCAGTGGCTGGTACCCCCCTCCTGGGGCTGGCGTGGGGGCTGCTGCTCTGCCGTGCGTGGCGGTGGCAACCGGGGACTCCTCACGTGCTTGCAAGCGAGCGTGCCTTTAAACGCTTCATGGCATTGGGTCGTTGGGAAGCATAAATCAACTTGCCCCTTTCCTGACCTGCCCTAACATACAGCCAGTGGTTTCCTCCGTTATATTTTATTTTAGCCAGAGTTAGCAAGAAGAATATCCCTTTGGCATTTAGGGAATATACAAATTATTACAGAAGAGCAAATAACTGCCTCCGGAAAGGAAATAACTGCTTCTGAGCATTATATAAAAAAAAAAAAAAAAAAAAAAAAAATCAGCCTTCAACAACAGTAAGTTCCATGTTCAGTAACTACAGATACCACAGGAAAGAAGAAAGAAGGAAAGGCAGACCCCATGTGCCAGTACAACTGGTCTTGGTTTGGTAGATTTAAAGAGGAGGAGCAGGTTGGAGAATCTAGTCCAGTATTGCTTCTGTGTTTACATACGAGAGAATCAAAATCTACCAGGCCAGACCTGTTATGTTATGGAAAGTGGAAAGGGCAGAAGAATCACTTAGATGAGAAAAAGCAGTAGGACATGGAGAGCAATTAACCTGGCTAAGTCATGCCTGGTCACCCCACCACAGGGCAGCTATTGAAGGGACACACAGAAGACTTCTGGCCAGCTCATGCTCTCCTCCACATAGTCCTCTAGCTTTGTGAAGAGCCTTAAAATGAAGCAAATATATCTTAAAAAAAATAAGATATATAGGGAATATTCACAGCATACAACAATGGAGTCTACCTATAAAGCTACCAAGATTCCCAGAAAGCAAGAAAATAAACACTGACTTATAGCACAGCCATACTTGTGACTAACTTGCAGACACAAGTGCAAGTGTTTTGGACAGGTATATGAAAATAGCAACCTGCTATTCAGCATTTTAGATCTTCCAAAGAAGAGCTAGCTATGTAGAAGAAAATAAGCAAAAAAAAAAAAGCTCTCATGCAGCTGAGACCCCAAAGCTAGTTCAGCCTTTTCCTTTTGTGCCACCTCATGCAAGTGGCTTAACCTTTCTATGCCACACTTCCCCTAAAATGCTTTTCACATCATAAGCTAAAATGATTGTGTACAGACCAGTTATTGATTTAACTGAAGCAAGTGGAAAAGTGGAAATCCGCTCTTGTAATCAGGTTTGGAATAGTAATTTTATTTTCACTTCAGAGTGAAGGGTCTACTTTTTCATACACTTTACACATTTTTCAGTAGTTTAACATCTAAAGGTCTGTGGAAAAAGAATGTCCTTTTTTTTTTTCTTTAAATAATGTCTTACTTTCAGTCCTGCTTTCAACCATAATTTCCATAAAAATGCATGCTTCAAAAAAGGAGAAAACGTTCTGGGGAAAGCACTGATGAGATTGGTTCAACCTACAGAGATGACTCCATTGTAAAATTTTGTCTACCCAAACGCTCAGCTTTCTCATACAAAAGCTTACACATTTCATCAATGTGCAGCTGCTTCTTCTATTAATAACTGCATATCAGCAATCTTTATATGTAAATACATAATTTAAGCTTAATTAAAGCAGGTGAAATAGCATACAGTGATGCCATGATAAATAGGAGAACACAGTTGGTGGTGTGAGGTGGTAGATGAGGGGCAGGTGAGCATCCTTAGCCATAACTACAGGCAGTGAACACCGTAGGACAGATTTATAAATGCACTGCAAGCCATTTAAAAAGGCTTCTCCCTCTCTCGCCCACACAATATTAATTACCTTCGTTGGCTTGCCCTAATTCATTTTCCTTACACCTCAGTAAAGGAAGATGGTGTTTGAAATAAGCAGTGTCAAGATATAAAATAAAGAAGCTATCGACAGTCCAAAATTGCATTTTTGGGGCAGGGGGGTGGAGGGGGGAGAGAAAGAATAACACCTATAAGTTATGTTTCCAACTCAGCTTCATTCACCGAGTCATGTAAATAAATATCCAGCCAGTTTGGTCCCCATCCCACAGCCTCAGTGCAGCAACTCTAATTACTCATCTACAAACAATGCAGAGAAGGCATCGCTCAACGCTGTGCCTCGTGGCCACACGCTCTGCATCCTACCTGGGTAAATAGTAAAATGAATATAATACACTATATTTTAAGGCTAAAGTTATCTGCAAGGCCCAGTGATTCATGAGCTCTCCAAAAGTACATAAAGTGCTTTAGTGAAAGCATTTCCTAAGGGCCTGATCCAGTCACGCTGCTCAAACCCTCTGCAGCTGTCTAGACTGGAACAGAAAGGTCATTCAGCCACTGAAGGCCAATCCATCACTCCCATTAAAAAAGAAAATACCTAAACTGCTCCAAAGGTTCAATTTGTGGATCTGATGGGGAGATACTGAAAGAACAGCCAAGGTCCCCTTCCCCTGGGAGACAAACTCTAGCACAAAGCTCATAGCCTTCCTGGGGCTCATTTCAAGGATCTGAGAAAGAAGCCAGAGGATCCCAGGAAAATTCCTGCCTCAAAGCACCTCTCTTGTCATCCTCTTCTTTTTACATGCCAGTGCTGCAATGCAAGGAGCTACTGTGCTCTTCCACACTGGGACTTTTCTCTCCCATTGCCTCCCCTGAGCACTGGGGGATTCATGTATGCAAAACCCAGAGTTTGCCCTATGATACAAGTCAATTCTCATCCAAAAGACTCTCTCACAAATTATAACTTAAGGATAAGATGAACATCCTATCTCCAGGGTACCTGAGGCCCCTTCATTGTTCCAACTCCATTGACGTGTCTGCAACAGGAGAGTCCCATGGTAATACTGGAGATGGATGCTGCTGTCCCCTCCATTAGTAGATGGAGGTATCCAGGTCACCGTTGGGCTGCAGAAAGATGCTCACCAACCAGGAAAGTGTAAATCCCTTCACCACTCCTTTAGCAATGGTACACCAAGTTGTAAAATATCCCTATACCTGTGGGACTCCCTGTGTTCTGCTGACTTGGTGGGTGACTTCAGCTTCATTAAGCTTGGGCAACGAGCTGAAGGAGCCTCCGTAGGGGCCAGCTTGGAAAGCCCAACAGGACATCACACAGCTGATGAGAATGGGGCATTTTTCTACCTCGAGCACCAGCAGCTCGTTGAACTGCTAAGGGTCAGCAGCAAAAGGGGCTGGGTATCATTGCTCTAGAGAGCAAGCCCCCTCCCCAAAGTAAGGGAGAGCACAAAGAAGCCAGCGTGGGGACTGACAGAGCTGCTTGAAAAATGTATTCCAGCTGCTCTCCTTAAACTGCAAGCTATGGCTGAGTTGTTTGCAATCACAAACATTTTTAAAGAGGCATTTCTGGTGTCCAAAAGGACCTGCCTCCTCCAGACATGGATGTTTAGGGAAAAAAAAAAGGGAGGGCAGGAGAAAAGAAAAGGCGACCTCCTCCTGGATCTCATCTTTTCCGTTCGGATTTCAACCACCAGAACCATTACCAAATAAAATGTCAACTTTTTTCCCTTGTTCATTAACCTTTGATGCTTATTGTACAGCCAGTTTCAGTGCTCACAGGGGACTTGGGAGGCTCAAATCACAGCATTCATTTTACTCAGGGCTTAGGCACAACTTGAACCGCAGTCCAGAAAGGAGGGAGGGGAAGGGAGGGAAAAGGCTATTAGCCCAATCCTGCCTCTTCAGCGGTTTACATGTTTAATAAAGATTGAATTTAGAGAGAGGGGGAACCCCCAACTTAGTAATAATTCCCTTCACAAGTTCTACTATAATTAAAAAATAGAGGCAAGGTCATGACGAGTGCTATTGAAAATAACAGACAGACCTGTAATTATAGCAGGGCCAGCTAAACCAAGGGTTAAAGGTCTCTTAATACTCTGTCAGCATTTCCACTATAACCCCTCAGTTTCAGGGGTTTACAGCTCGCACATAAATATTTGCTGCAGGCCAAAAATGGCCCTTGGAGGGGTCAGCAAAAGGAGGTAAATTTTCTTTACATATTTATAAAAAATGGCCTGGCTTTGCAGAAGCAGCATGTCCCTCACCAACACCACCAGCACAATCCATGGGGATGAGGAGGGAGAGCCAACAGTCCCAGTTGTGAGAGCGTATGCGATGGGTGGAGGAGCTGGAAATACATTTTACCCAGAGCGAGTGTCTCCAAATCCACAGAAACCCTGTACAGAGGCAACGATCTGCAAATACAGAAGATATTCTAAAGCCGAATCCTTAAATAATAAGGCCGTATTCCTACCATGAATTATACAGATAATCACTCCCACTGTTCAGCCAAGCATGCACATAAGTCTTTGGTAGATGAAAACCTAAGGCCTTGCTAGCATATTGGTTTAACTTAAATCAGTACTTTAATTGATTTATTTAAGCCAGTGCCAAACCCAGTGTGACTCCCTGATTTCTGCTGAAGAGTAGCTTATTTCAGTTTAGCTTAAAAAACCATATCTCGATTTTTTTTTTTCCCAAAGCATTCCTTCCTCCCTTTTTCCTATCTCTGTATTTACGTGACCCTGAGTTGACATTAGCTCAGTGCTTAAGGATTAGAAGAGGTAAACTGGCTGTAACCTTTTCACGGACTCCTTTCTTTGAGGGAATGAGCTGCTGCCAGTGGTTCTTGGCTGGGACAACCACTTGCACCCCTAAACACAACAGCTTACATGTTGGGGTACCTAAGCTGCTGCTGCCATCCCTGCAAAACCCATTTTGGTTTCTTTAAAAGTCTTCTAAAAAGCTTCTGGTGCTCATGAAGAAAAAAGAAAAGGAGGTCCTCACCAGCTCAAACCAATATCATCCAGAGAGCTCAGAAAACCACTCCAGCAAATAAAGAGAGTCCAAATTATGGAAAAAAAAAAAAACACAACACAACCCCTTTTCTCACACTTGCATGATACATAAGCCAGCCTCTGACTTTTGGGAGTTTATCTTACCATTTTCCAATGTCTGCCATTAGCAATCAAAATAAAGCCAGCTTGATTTGCAGCAAGAGCTTCTCCGTTGCTGGCTGGTTCAACCCGACTGCCCTTCTTCACGTTGGCCGCACATCGCTCCAGCTCTTCAGTTGTGGCTTCAGGCTCAGTTAAAGGGAACACTGGCAGAAAAGTGAGAGCATTAAATGATCTTGGATCTAGTGAGATTCATTTACTAGAGATTTTTGATGGTCCAGAAGTGAAGAGAGGAGAAAATGTAACCTAAAATGATTAACTAAAGAAACCCTTCTAGAAACTATTATTTTAATGCGTACCTAAAAATGTCACAAAATAATACATTTCTTTTCCTCACTAACTTCAGTGTATTTTTCAATGTGATCCTAGAGAGGCTTGGGTTAGTTTTTTTTTTGGTTTTTTTTTTTTTAAGTGAAATTATATTGAGGATATATAACTTTTTTTTTTTTTAAGTTTCTAACGAAATATTTATTGTGCAAGATCCAGCAGATAAAAAAGATGCAACTGTTTTTCTTGGTTTGTTTTGAGGTTATTTACTTAGGAATAAGCACCTCATTTTTCTTGTGTACAAAAAGTAATTATGCAGTCAAAAGAATTATGGCCCACATACTTCAGAACATATGAAAAATGTAAAACTTTATTACATACATTAATTTCTAACAAAGAACGTCTCCAGTATCAGTGTAACTGGTATAAGGCAGATAACTGATGTATGGTGTATTTGTTGATGTTCCTCCCAAATGGGTTTTATAAAGGCAAACAAACAAATAAACAATTTTTTGTTACGTCTCTCTCTCTCGTATAAATTTCATCAGCCTCATACAGGAGACTGCAGGCTTAGGGGAGGGGGCTGTCCATGGATTTCTTTTATTATTCTCGTTATTAAGCTAAAATATTCCTGCTCAAGCAATCTATTCACCCTCTTTCCTTTTATTGTCTTTCCATCTCCCGCTCTTCCCAAAGCAGGCAACCCCAGGTCCTGCCTGTACCACTGCCTGGGCTGAACTCAGTATCCCCACCATGGTCAGAACCCCCAGCCCCCACTTTAGGGTAGGCTGAAGAGCCCAGATTGCTCCAACATCCTGGTCAAGCAGTTTTCTATGTGCATTTGAAGCAGAGGTCTGTGGAGTACTGTTATTCTTCTCCCCCCTTTCCCCTCCCCCAGGTTTGAATTTCTGTGAACAGGGCAAGCTCATTCCTACTAAATCAGCTGGGCTGGGAGGCCAAGGCAGGAGTTGTAAAACCAAAGTTCACAGCATCCTTATCTTTAGCTGAGCCACTTTAACTTTCTAACTATACATCTGGGTACCATATCCAAGAGGAAAAGGATGGCCATTTAAAATGTCAAGAATAACTGCAATCAGTTCTCCTCAGCACCTCTCTTGAAGAAACAAAACAAAATTGAAGTGTGAATGACAGACTCAAGGTAGTCTTATCGTTTTAAGTGAAAGAAAAGCGAAACCTGATTTTTATATTAAGACAATGACCTAACTAAACAGAAACCTAATCTTCCAACACACATTTACTCATTTCTGCTGCTCCCAATGAAATATTTAGATACAAATATGTAAATTTACTATGGTTAGCCAAACCTTCTGCTCCATTGATTGATGTGCCATAGTGCTAGAAGTGTAGAGGAAAAGGATTCCTGGCATCCAACAAATAAAACAGTGCAAGTTTCTATTTCAGTCATGCAGAGTTACCACACTAATTCAGCCAAACACTAACTCCCGCATCCTGACTTAAGCACAGTCCTTCTTCAGCACTGATCATGCCAGTATTTCACACTGCTTTGCCAGGGTTTAAGGACTTTAAGGAGAAGCTTAGCAGCTTCTTGGAAAAGAGGGCTCTGCTCATGCCATACTTCTGGCCTGCTCTTGGCACATCTGGGTAAGAAATGGGGAAGGTGGCAGGATCCACTGCTAAGGCTTTAGACCTACCGTGAATAATGGCAATGATGCAGTTCACTTGTGCCTCAGTCCTCATTTAAAGGGCCTGGGTTCAGCCAGGTGTATGGAAGTCTTCAAAAAGCATAGAAATCCCCAAATAATGTTCTGAGTTTGACATCTCTAAATTTAGCAGAAGTCTGAACTTGGTGTAACCTTGAGGCCCATCTTTAACTGAAGTCTAGTATTTTGGGAACTCAGGACAAAAGGGAGGGAAGGACCTATTTCAAGTCTAGCCCATGAGAATCAAATCAACCCTGAGAGCTGACAGCTTTAAGGCCAGCAAGCCTCCCCCAGCCCCTGAGCTTTCTTAGGCTACTTGCTACCTTTAAAATCTGAAGCCAAAATCTCTCTGTTCTTTTGCATCTTCTTTAGTCCTGTCTCCCTCCTCCCACTACCCATAAAAAAGCTTTCAGTGTTTCAAACATACTCATCACAGGTATCATGAGAAAAGCAGACCAGTGCCAGCTCTCAATGGCTTGTTTGTTTTGGGGCTGAAATCTATCCACTTCTATTTCAGGCGTCCATCGGCTGAGCCACCATTTGACATGCCTGGCCCCAACAATCACAGGGGCTTGGCGAGTTAAAAATGCTAGGATTTCATTTTATTGCAGGGATATTATTCATTCTTGGGAAGGTTCAAAAGTACATGCGTCAACTTATGTCATCAGGGTCAAACAAAGTGGCATGCAGAATCATAGCCAGATTGCATTGGTGGAAGGGTCTGGAGGCAGAGCTGAAGAGTAAGGAGAAAGAAAAATGTTTTTTAGGAGGTACTCTGGATCACTTCATCCTTTGGCAAGGGGAGAAGAGCAGGACGTAAAGGATCCCCTCTGAGCACGTCGCCCTGAACAGCGTGAACTAAAGTCGAGTTGTGCAGATTTCTGATTTCTGTGCAGATTTCCACTGCTCCTTGCCCAGTGACATGCCTATGGGTAAGACCATCAAACAACAATGCCTCAATTGCCAAAACATGCCTCCAACGTATACCAGCAAGCCCACAAGTACACACAGACTCCTACAATAATAGCATTAGATGCCATTAACAGGCTTTAGCCTTGTTTCTTTTCAGTGGAAAAACTATTTGACATCCCTCAAGCCCAGGCTCAGCACTGCTTGACCCTTTCCCTTCCCTGCCTACATTAAAAGAACAACTAAATCGCTGCACGCAGAGCGAGCCAGCCCCTCCTCGCTCCAGGTGTCTGTATTTTACTTAGGGCCCCCAGCTTGATTCAGCTCATACAGTTTCTGACAAGCTTCAGCTGGCCCTCGTCACCAGACAGGCAGATCAATTAACAGAGGGATTTTTCTTCCCTAGCTCTCTTCCTGGACCTTTAACCCCTTGTGTGTCCTAATGCTCTACGAAAGAAGGGCAGAAAGCCAGCACTAGAAAAAAAGAATTGCCATTTAAAGCTTTTCTTTTTCCTCCCACCCTCCTTGTGCCTTTTTTTTTTTTTTTCCCCCTACTCATCTCAGTAACTCACCTTTCTGTAAAGATGTTTCTGGTTGTTCAAGCCCCTCATTTTTTTTTTCCATCAAAACTCAAAATTTTAAAATTCCCTCTCTCTCTTATTCTTTTTTTTTTTTTTTTTTTAAAAATCTCTTTATAGTTTGCTACCTAAATGAATGAAGTTTAAAGTTTTCTTCGGGGTAGAGAATTCCTTTCTCCTTGTTCATTTTTCTTTCTCTTTTTCCACTGCACCAGTTTTTCCAAACTGCCACAGAAAGGACAAATTTTGGCTAAAGACACTAATATCAAATCTGTAGCTGATGCTCTGTAAGCTTTCTTGAAAAGTTATCAGAATACAAAAAGTATTTTGTGGTGGGAAGGAATGAAAATAAAGGGAGGAGAAGAGACCAAGGCAAAAAAAGAATGCTCAAAAACTGCAAAATAGAAAACAAAAGAAAAATTTAAAACTGAAACAAAAAAGTGTAGATGGTTACAATTTGTCCTGTGAAAGAGAAGCAATGTCAACATTGACAATTTTATTTTGCAGTTTAATTATACCTCCATTTGTCTTTGGTGAGAGTGTACAAGAGAGCACATCAATGGCATGAGAAGCTCCTTCAGTAACAGCAAAACATAATAAATAAATTTAATTGCTAGTGATAATAATTAGACATTTCTGTGAAAAACAGTTCCCAGAACTACTGAAAACTATTGAGAAAAATAAATGTTATGGCTACTACAGTGTAATCCATTTAAATGCATTCACAGTGATAAATAATTTAAAACTGGTGGGGTTTTTTATTGTTCTTACTTTTTGAAAAAAACCCTCCCACAATTCCTTAGGCCAAGCCTATACCGTTACTCATAGAAATGGGTTCTGCCCATCACTTCAGTACCAAACTAGTACCACAGCAATAATGATAATAATAATAAACAATAAATTATAAACACCACACAACCTGTCGATCTCGGAATGCTGCAGCAACGCTACACAAAAGGACAAATCTAAATGTGAAGAAACAAACATTGCTCTTCTTATAAACAGCCTTCACCTGGCAAAATACATCTCAGCATTAGAACACATCATTTTATCGTGCAGACAAGAGTTTTATCTCTTCCTTGGTAGAGATGATATTTTCTCAGTAGCTCTTCTCTGAACCCAGGTATATGTACTTTCTCAGGACAGAGTAGAAAGGAAAATGAGGATGAAAAATCTCCCACTGATGGGAAGTGCTGGGCAGAGTTAAGGGCATCGCCTCTTCTCTGTGGTTTACAGTGCATGATTTTCTTAGCAAGGAATGAGGAGGAGGGCAGCTGGTAATCTTTCACCTTCTACAGGGAATTCTTACCAAGGATTTGGGAACCAAGCATTATTTCGTGGATGGACGGGTGCCATTTATGTTTTCAACACTTGTTAGAAAACATGAAGTTGCTGTTGACACAGACTGGGACAGTGGTAAGTAGCAACAGCAGGTCACTGATGCAGAAAGGAGACAATAAGCCCTGAGAAGTGTAAAATAATAATTTTGGGTAAACAGGTTGTAGGGAATAGTTATAGAAGGAGAGGACTCTCTTCTGAAAAGAAATAGCTCCAGAAAGAACATGGCAGGATAGTGGATGCTCAGCTACACATTAGCTCTGTAGTTGGAAGAGTAACATCAGCCCTTAGGATATGTAAACAGGGGGATATAGCCTAGAAGCCCGAGGTAACACTATCTTTCTCTGTGGCACTGGTGTGACCACTAATGGAATAGTGAATCCAGTTCTGGTGCCTATGTTTCAAGAGGTTGTTGATAAATTAGAGAGAAGAGCCAAGAGAATGGCTAAAGGACTAGAAAACACTGGGAGGATTAGAGAACAATTGTGAAAGGCTCAAGAAGCTCAGACTGTTTAGCTTAATAGAGAAAAGGTTAAGAAGTGACTTGACCACAGTATACAAGAACCTTCACAAGAAACAGAAATTTGATAGAGAGCTCTTTAGTTTAACAAAGATGTACATAAAACAAGATCTAATGTCTGGAGGTTGAAGCTCGATAATTCACTCCAAAAAATAAGGGGAATTTTTAAACTTTGACAGAGCACTGAGCAATAGGTGCTGTTTACTGAATATTGTGGTGGCTTTGCCATCATGATATTTTAACATCAGCCTTGGAAGGTCTGCTCAAAGATACAGCATCATATAAAACCTTCAAGGAGTTGTGTGGCCTTTACTAGGCTGGAAGGCAAACTAGATAATGGCATTGCTTCTTTACGCAATTAGCATCCAAGAAGTTATTATGTCTAAACATTCCTAGCTATCTTCACTGATGTATAGCAGAGTGCCTGTTATTAAAAATCCACTTTTGGTCTGTTCATGCTCTTAAACTGTTACCAGGGAATGCAGAACGTGACCCTCACACAATACACACAACACTGAGAACTTTCTAATATACTTGTTGCTTCTTTCAGATCAAGCCTGGTTTGTTGATGATGCTAAAACCCACCACCTTAAATTTTTAGTACTTTACAGTGTAAGCACAGAAGGCCAATGACTTGTTTCACTTTTCCTTTTTAGTGAGATGATGCCCAAATTTAACTTTTTAATTTGAGCATAGACCTTGCCAGCAGTTCATACTGTTGTCCTCGGATGGTCCCAGAGGGAAGCTCAGTGGGTATGAATTAACAGGCTGTTTTGGAAAAAGTTTGTAAATGTGCCACCACAAACTTTGAAAGTGAATTCTCCAAAATGAATTGTGTTATCAGTGCTGACCTACTCTCAATCCTGTTCACCATAGAATTCATCAAAATACAAGTTTAATGAGCAAAATGAATGTATACTTCTGCTAGGGCTTTGATAACGTGCCTGAGAGTACGCCTCTCATTTTTACTTCTTCATCCATCCCTGCAACACTTTGCATGCACACTCAATTACTGTGGATCGGTTTCTTGTTGAATCAACATGGTTAGAAGACAGTGTCACTTTGAAAGTTAAAGCTAGGATGAGCGGTGCAATGGGCTGATCAATCCTATGGTCCCAAACATTTGTCAAACGGGATTTAATGAAAGAGGAGTGTCCTCGCTAACGTGCTAAATCCAGCCTGTAATCCCCAGTTTAACAAGAAAACAAAGACGTTTCCATCCCCTCTTATATCAGGAATAGAGATAGGATGATGGAATGATGTGAACATAAAATAATTGTACACACAGAGGCTTATGCAAAAAGGCTTTGTTGGGAAGTGCTGGAGAGCCACTCACCCCGAAACAATGGGGCAAATTAGCATGCATCCAGCCCAAGGGTGCAAGCAGCACACACACGCACTCCCGGTGACGGATGCTTAGCTCTTGCTGGGAGGTCACCACTACGAATCTTTCTTGAGAAGGCAGCATGTCAGATTTCAGACACTTTCCCTACAAATGGGCTTTTGCAGCTCAAAGGAGAAGGGGGGGGAGCTTTTCGATCCAGATAATAAAGTCCATTTACATGAAAAGATGCCGCTTTCAATGACATGATTAATTTCGGAAATACCTGGCATCTGAATGAAGCAAAGACTTCAAGAGATGACTGATGATGAGAAAAGATAATTAGGCGAATGTCAAGAGTCAGTGTTTTGATTGGTGACTGAGAGGCTGGTCTGACTAGGTTATCGTATACTCATTCCAGATGGAAATGAAAGGTCTTTGTAGGGAGAGCAGGGTGATCCTTTCATGGTTAAACATAAACTCTGTTTAAGCCTAGATGTCTCCTAGGTTTTCCTCCTGGGAAGACCTCCTACACCAGCAAGTGCTCTACCTGCATGGTACTGGACCAAGGTTCCCCCATTCGAATCTTAAGATGTTTTGAACATGAACGATTTCTCTTGCTTTTTATTACTGCAAGTCTTAGCCTTTCCAAAACATCCCAGGCTGCCTTCTCCTCATCTCTCCAAAGCTGGAAGATAATACAGCCATTCTGAAGAGAGGGCAAAAGACAGCCTCTTTCTCAAATGTGCCCAAATATCTGTCCTCAGCTTCTCATCAAATGCCTGGTGTAGCAACTGCCATTGAATGCTGGTGCCCTCCACAGGACACATAAAAAACCCGAGAGGATGCAGGGGACCCTGGCGTGGTGCACTCTGACAGGACTGCCCTGTTGAGATTGACGGATTATCTCCCCTTCAGAAAAGGAGAATTCACAAGACCCTCTCCCTAATCCATCACGGCACTCCGGACCGCGCTTCCCATCGTTTGCCCCTTCTCCAGGCACCCTGCTTTTGATTTGTGGGATACGCCGGCTTTGTGCAGGCACATTTAACTCTCAGCAGGAAACCTGCCGATACTCCGAGACCTCACTGGCTTTCCAAACCGGTTTTCAGAAGAGCTCAAAGCACCATTTGCTTCGTCTCTCTATTGTTGTGGTGCAGACCAAACATCAGACCTGGTTCATCCTGTATTGAACCAGCTTCTGGCAGAGACCTCCTCTGTGAAGGCAAGCTCGAAAGAGCAGCTGACGAAGCCCCGGTCTGAGAAGTCATACCTAATTTGGCCAGCCATCTAAGGCTGGGGCTGCTATTAGTTAATCTTCATATAATTTGTTAAAGTAGGCTTTATGAAGTACTGGAAATAATTGTCTCCCTCCCCCCTTCTGAATCCTGTGGCCGTGCACGGTGCGGGGTTTAATAACAGACTGTATCGTGCAGTCAGAAACGGTGAAGGTTTTATAGCAGTGCATTAGCCAGAGGTGGATAACCTATCTCTAGAGGCTTGATTGACTGGAAACATATTCTTAGCCTGCTTAAAACTGCTTAGAGTATGTCACAGAGGTCCCCCAAAATAAAACGTTCAGTGTATTTAGTGAAACCCTACACCCTAAGTACATGTAAGGGCACTGTAAGATACTAATTAGGTTGTAACATAAAACACCGTAAAAAGCAAAGCATGACATAAAAAAAAAAAAAAAAAGTTTAAGCTCTGGCCAGCTCTTTCATGTTAGAGAAATACATTAAAAATATATTCACAGCAAATATATTGAGGCTTTGAATAAATCTGTTTCTCATAGTAGCCCATAGCTGGAAAGTATAGATATTGCTCATTATGGAGAAATTTCAACTTAAAATTGTCCTCAAATATTAGAAACTATCTTTGTTTACTTTTCCTTAAAGAAAAAATAAAATCTTCTAGCACTAAGATCATTATGCTGACACTGGTTAAAATATGCATGCCCAGCTTTTTTTTTCCTCAATTTTTTCCCTGGGAAAGGTGAGGAGAAGGATGATGCTGGATGAAAATGATGATTCTTCATGAGGGCATATAAAACTTATAGAATAATAATTTCAGAAGGGTAACGTACCTTAGAATTTCCCCCACTGAAATTTAAAAGTACTGTTCAAGCACCTTTCACTGAAACACTAGCAGAAAGTTAGTATTTTAAGGTGAAAGCCTTCAGTTCTATCTCATGAAATCTCTCACAAACTATAAAAAGCAACGTTTTAGGTAGGGGTTTTTTTTAGCATCTGTAAATTCTGAGATTCTTAGTATTTTATTTTTAAGCATTAGTTGGTTAAAGTTGGTTAAAGATTTTCTCCACACTTACACATCTGTTATCTAGTGCCACTCAGCTATACCACATTGTATAAATTAGAAACACTACCTCTTTAATAATGTTGGAATTAGTGTAATTTTTAAACGTTTAAGAATATAATTATTTACGTGCATCATAAATATTAACTATTAACATAAACCATGTGTGAAATACTGAAAGAAGCAGAAATCAGCACTGTCAAACATAAATTTAAATTTATCAAACAAAATCAAATGTCCATATATAGTTTTCTAGAAAGAAAATCTAGGTGATCTCAATCCCAATGTCTTTATAAACAACTCTAACGGCATACCCATCAGAGGTGTACATTTATAGGTGTATGATTTGCATTGTACAAAAATAACTGTATGGATTCTACTATTATCATAGCACTACCAAAAGCTACCTTTTGCAAAAGCCTAGCCATTGTTGCACGTTATTGAAAGGAATGAAGTGCTAATTTAATAAATATGTTGCAAGCTGTGTTCAAACTAAACACCATTAATGTATGTTTGTTGTTGTATGTGCATTGCAAAACCCCTCACGAGGAAACAAGCTGCATTTTATCAATGAATATATTCTTCTGGGGATTTTATGGCTTTGCTTTAATGTGGACGGTCACTTTTCCTCCTTTGTTTGGAAAGGTACAGTTTATAGTCCTTCCCAGATTTAGCATTTCCCTTGAAGGTTTTTGTGATTAACAATATAATATTTTTATTGAGTTACTTCACACAGAAATGACTGGGCCCAAAGGGTATTCTAGGTTTACAAGATTTTACTAATAACTATGCTCCCCTTTGTATTAAAGCTGCTAATTAGTGCTTTTAAACAGCTCAACATTTAATTCTTTGAAGGCACCATATCAAGGACTGATATAAAACTGTTTATGTAGAAGGATATATAAAATAAGAAGGTGTTAAACCCAACACAAATTGAGTGGCAGGGGGTTCCCTAAAGTGCTAATTTTATGTTTGTTTTCGTCTCATTTAAAGTTAAGATGTCTGCATTATAACAGTGATGTGTAACATGCTTTACATACAGATTAAGCAAAATGTGTCAATTTATGATCCTTATTTGCCTGGAGAGGTAGCCACCAGTAGTTTCATCAGTGATTTTTATGCGTGTGTGTGTGATAAATATATAAATATATACGTGTGTATGTGTTTTTGCATGTGGGGACACGAAAGTGTGTGTTGTGTATACACAGATGTGTGAGTGCCCACCCACACACAAACACATTTTTATGTCCCTATTAGCTAGCCTCTGTAAGTCCCTGTATTTCAGTGATTATAGAAAACATAAAACTAATTAATTATGTGAGATTGCTCATTTAAAAAATTTAAATATTTCATTTCATTTAAATATACTGCGAGATTTTAAAGGCACATTTTGTTTAATTGGTATTGCTAAACTGAACTGATTTATACACACTGAGGGTATTAGATGGGTGTAATCAAGAAATAAATGACTTGTAAGCCACGTTTCATACATTTCATCCTTCTTTTCTCCAAGTTAATCTTCAAAATGTCCCAGAAATTCATTATAAACATGGGAATTTTCACTCAAAAGTGCTGAAGGAAAATTGGAAACTGCTTCTTGGGAGACAAAACATGAAAATTTCCATTTTTCAGCAAAGCCATTGTTCGTACAAATACAATTTTGAACACTGAGTTCAACAAGGTTTTAAAAATAATCTCGTGAAGTGAATTTTCAAGACTTACAAGGAACTGCGAATTGAGTGAAAGTCTCAACCATCCATCTTCAGCTGACCCCACTTTACTTCCTGAGAACACCACTGCTGTGATCCACTCTCTGTGACCACTTTTGAAGGGGTGGTAATTGTTTTCTGATATATCCCCATATACATCTATAATATGACACAATATCATGCAGACATGAAAGAACAGATCCTGGAAGAGGAAGAGCTCAGTGCAGAATCCTACCTGAGCTAAGAGGTCCAGGTACAATTAATTAATCAGTTTACAGCTCCTGAGCTAGTCCAGGTGTACTCATTTCAGGGTTCAGAAGCAAAACTGCTAAGAATTTATTTATGCAGCTTAATGTTTGTGCATAATTACGTACTAAATGTAATTTACATAGTACCAAAAGCATCTGATGCAAACATTAAGATGGAGAATATCACCAAGGTGAAGCTGCAAGAGAAGTTAAAAAAAAAAAAGAAAGAAAGAAAGAAAGAAAGAAAGAAAGAAAGAAAGAAAGAAAGGAAATCTATCAAGTAGGAAAACAAAGATATGAATGTCATCTATTCGATGCTGTATCTTACTGCAAAGAAATGGATGTTAAAAATAGTGACCTTTTGCATTGTATAGTAAACTTTTTTGAGGGTTCCCTTCTCAAACTACATTCAGTTCTGTCTTTTCACTTTCGACAGGCAAGTATTAGACATCAGCATCTGGCCAATGTACAAATACATGCTAAAAATATTTTCCCCATAGATATCAGTCTAAGTAAACTGCCTCTTCATGGAAAGATGATAATGTAAGAAGAATATAAGCAATAGCATCTTTGTGGGGTTGTTACTTCAAGAACAGTGCTTCACTGCTATGTTATGTTTCTTTGGGCAAGTGCTCTTCTCTTTTGTAGGGTGAATCACTTATTTGCAACCAATACTACAAATGTTTTTGTCTGTTTATTTTATATGTATGTATGAAGGCAGTGGGTGGAAATGCACTGGCTAAAGTCAAGATTTTCTTAGCACGTTCTTGAGTAAAATCCAGTGTGGCTTTTAAAAAGTCTATTTCAAAAGGCCCATTAAAGCTTTACCTCATTCCCAAAGTATATGATCAACTGGCAATGTCAAAGTAGAAGGAGTAAAGCATCTGATTTATCCATCTCACTACATGCTGAAGTATGTAGAAAGATGTGTATATTGTTTTGTGCTCAAAATTTAAGGTAAAATTACATATGTTATGCTTTATATTTGCCTCAGCATTAGAACCTAAAATACACCAGCCTCTCATTTTCATGGTCTTTGTTTCCCTATTTCTAAACTCAGCTCCCCTTGGAGAGCCTCTGGGAGCAAGAAAAATTGGAAAGTTGCCCTGACTCTCATTCTGCCCTGACACATGTGTTGGTATGCTTCAGAGCAGCCTAGAGGCAGCTTCGACAAATAACATCTGGCAGTTTGCCTCCAAGACTTGCATTTATCCTTCTGAACTTTAGGCACACACACTGAGGCATCTTTGGTGGGAGCCCATCACTTTGTTTCCTCCGTAGGCAAGAAAGAAAGGCAGCCACATCTAAAATGGGCATTCCCGAGGCACATGGGAGTTGGTTTTCTTTATAAATTAATCTCACAAAAGAAAAAAGAAGTGTGGTTATGATGTGAACTCTGGATCAAGGAGAAACAGGAGGGCAGCTCTGCCATTTCTCCTTTTAGTAACTTAGGGAACCTAGCCATTAACCCACTGGCATCAGTTTTTTTTTGACAATAGACTGATGGGTGCCACTGGCTTTTCCTGTAAAGTGTCAAAGAGTTGTCCACAGCCCAACATTTGGAAAAGTCAGAAATAGTCTTGTCTTTGTATGGTCTAAGCCATTTATATTATCATGAGATGCACTAGCTTTCTCCTTTGCTTCTGTGTGAACTTACTGTACTGAAGAGTTGCTTCATACTACTGCATGACAGTTCAATTCCTAATAAATCCCACCTGACTGAAATGAATTAGGTCTGGGAATATGTGTTCCAGATTATTAACCAGCACCTTTGCAAGTAACTTACCATCCACATTTATTAAAGATATTGGGTGATAATTTGTGCAGTGTTCTGGATCTCTCTCTGGTCTAAGAATTATGGTAATTAGTGCTCAGAGAGAGGATGTCACTCGTATGTTTCTCAGGGTGCAGAGAATAGCATATCATTACACTCCTTTTAGATTTGAGATGGATAACTCTGAAGGCTATTCCTATTTTTTAACCTTGGCCAGCTGCATATGGATGGAAGTTGTGAGTGGGTCAGGAGACTTGTGCTCCATCTCCAGCTTTGCCAGCCTGGGACACTGCACTGCTTGCTTTGACCTGGACCCTCCTTTCCAGTTACAAATGAGAATAAAGATCTGTTATGCTGGGTTTTAATTTCAGCAGGCACTTGCCCAAGAGGAACCACTAGGTTTGATGAAGTGCATGGCATATAAAGTACCTGCATCTTCGGTGCACAGTGCCAGGTGAGGATGTGCTGGTAGTTTGAGGGGCTGTAAAGTAAGAGTCCACTCCAGGAGGAAGGATCAGTGAGGAGCTCTACCTGAGGCTGATACAAGCAAAGGTGCCAGTGCTGCAGAGTGGCTGCTTGAAAAAGCCTTTTAAGACCTTCTTAAAAGAGGTGCAGAAAAGGGCAGAAGATAGTAAACCACCATCTGCATTTCAGGAGCAGGTCATCAAATTCTAGGAAACAATTTAAGAAAGAAGAAAATTATAAACTCCCTCAGGAACCTAAGTATTAAATTCATTTCTGCAAATGGACTTTCACTTCTCAAAATCCTCAGAAGTGTGCCTGCAGTGGCTCCAAGTAATGTCTGCCAGAATTACCCCAAAACAAAGGGCCTACTAATAACACTCACATCTCATAATTTCAAGAGACTTTAGCCCTGTCCTTCACCTGAGTTACACCAATTCTGCAATGTTATCTGAAAATCTCTGGGCATTAGATTCCTCTGCTGGAACATGATGTCTTGATACCACTCTCCTGGAAGAGAAGGTAATCTGCATTGCTACCTCTTTATTTCTGTGTGCACTCATGCAGACACACAAAGGACTATGATAACAGTACTCTCAACTCAGTTTTCTTCACCCCTCTGTAAAACCTTTCCTTGCCTTACTTCGTAGCTAGTCATTAAACAGTGCAATATTTTCCACGGTGCTATTTTGGGGGATGAAAAAAAAAATCAACTTTTCCCTCCAACAACATATTTCTGCTTGACTTTTATCGCTTGACTTTCATCAAAGAGTTAAACAGCCAAGGGCTTTTAGCATCTCATTTCACTTACACACACAGACCATTATAACCTGCATAAACAAGGATGACAAGTTGAGATTAATGAAGGTCCCAAAGTGACAGAACAATTTAATTGTCAGAAATCTTAGGAGCTGAACTTTGCCAGTGTATTTATATAAGGCTGCCATAGTCTAAAAACTTCCCTAATTGATTATGACCAATAAGTAATAACACTGGAAGCAGTTTTCTGGTATACAAATAAGAAATGACCCAAAACAGTTAATAGTGGTACTAAGATGCATAATATAAGAATATTAGATTGATAAAATAAATGACCAATAACACTCTGCAAATAATTGTAGTGTTTAACACTAAAAAGCAGAGCAGAGCAAATGGCAGCTCTGAGAAAGTCAAATGAAATGGTCTGGCTTTAGAAAAACAACTTGCATCAATCAGGCAGGGAACCTTACAGTTATACTAGAGCAGAGGCAAGCAGGATCCACGTGGATCTGAAGTGCAGTGCTGTTTGCTTTTCTTCCTCTCTCCTGCATTATGTTAAGAAACTTTAAAATTTATTTTAAAAAGTAATCTTAAAATGATTGTGCCTTTTTGTTCAGAAGAAAGAAAACCAGTGCTGTGTAAGTAAACATACATGCACAGATCTCTGATACTAATTGAGGAGGGTAAGCCATGCAAAATCTCACTTCTAACCTTTCAAAGAGTCACCAGGTAATTCAAAGCTCAAAAACACAACCCACAGCTCTTTGTATTTTTGAATTCCACATGCTCATTCAGTTGTCGCCTAAATATACTATTGTCTTTGGAGTTCACCACCTCAACTGGAAGCCTGTTCAACCTGTTCCCTTGCCTTTCTATGATCATATCTCCTTATCTTTCCCTTCCACATATCCTACCTTATGTTCCACTTATATCTTCTAATCAGGCTTCTCCAATGATCCCAAGCAAATCATCAAACTAATTTGAATGATAACTCTTAGAGAGCTGGAATAACTTCTCTTTTATGTTTCTTTTTTTTTTTCCTTTTCCTATTTTTTTTTCCACAAGGTAACTAACTAACTATGCTGGCAGTATTCCCCCTTCTAAATATAAAGAATATCTCTTCATTCCAGTAATACTTTACTTAAATGCCTGCCAGGGATGGCTGTATAATTGATCCTGCCTTCAAGGAGGAGAACAGAATATATCACCTATGGAGTTTCCTACCAGTCTTACATTTCAATGATTCTCTAATGATAAAGGAAAAAGGCAGCACTTAATGCCTTTCACTCATATCACCTTGTAACTGTCCCTTCACACGACCAAATCAGGCTCTTTGCACCATCTTGCTCTCTTAGTCACAACAGCACGTGTCAACTTAGCTATTCCAAACCTCTTCCAATACGCAAACCAAACAGGATACTGTAGACCAAGCTCTGCCTCAATATACATGAGCTGTTCCCATTAGATCAAAGGGAAAGGTAAATATAGCTGAGGCAGAAATTGTCTCCATATGTCATATGCAGCCTAACTGGTGTTTTATAAAACGATACTTACTGTCACCAGCAATCTGTGAAAACACTCCCAGTTTCCACAGGATCTTCCCCTTGCCATTCTTTTCAAACCCTTAGAAAAAAGCTTAGATTTTTTTTCACAGGAATTTTTGTAAGCAGAAAGTCTACGCTTACTTTTCAACAAGAGCTTGAAAACCTTGGTCCCAAATGCATTACATGCTTTTGGAGTTCAGAAAGAAAGTGCCCACATTTCAATTTAGATTAGTTAGACACATCTTGATAAAAGCTGAGGTCTGACTAACCTTCCTTACTGCTGCTTTGAGCAGGGCATACACAGCATTAAGGGCAAAATCTTTCCTCTCATTTAGCTTCTTCTAGATGAATACATTATCTGTAGGAATCTTTTGCAAAGATTTTTTTGTTTTGAAAATGGCCAAACACTTTGTCAGTAGATAACTTCAGGCTGCTGCTTGGCTGACAGATTTTGAGCAATGAATATTCAAAATTCACGACGTCTTAAGCTGATCCCTGATGTATTTTAATTCTTTGATCAGATAAATGTAATTGCTTCAAAAAAAGAAGTGTGTGTCTTGAAAGACTGGGAAAATGAATTCAGAATGTGCTTTCACAATCAGTTATAGTTATTTACAGAGGGGCTAGGCTTCTACAACCTTTTTCTCCCTAAAATTTGTTGTGTGTTTATTTACAGAAGGGGAAGGAAAAGGAGCACAATTCTAATGCCAAAGGGTTAATAAAATGTAGGTTTGGGGGGAAGGCTCAGGTCACACCCCTCTTGAGCCAGCATACGCTTTCAAGACTTTTATCATAGCTAAAATCCTCACCGATAACCAAACCAGAGCTCCTCAACCTTCTTACATCACCTCCCACTGGAAGGTTGGGATCCCAGCTCGGAGCAGGGTTGGGAAGGACAAGCTACAAAATATCATGGTTTAGCTCTGGCACTTTCACTTGATAACTCCAAAACAGTCCACTTTGACAGGCCCTTTATACGCAAGCTTGAAAAATAACCTATTTAGCATTCCCCAGCCCCAGCACATGATTTCACTGGGAAACTATGCAAAAGATACTTTGGAAATAAATATGCACAAGAAATTACAACTCTGTCTGAATGACCCCCTACCTTGGAATGTCTAGAACTGTGAGAATTATAAGGTCAGGAAATATGTACAGGCCTAGTGCCTCGAAAAGCTCCTATTCCTTATTAGGAATCTGCACAGACATGGAAGCAGGAGTTGTATAAACTAAAAGGAAGATTTTTTCCTGTCGCTTACATGCCTAGTCCTTGACCTATCCCATTTATAGTTTCCTTTAAGATACTATGCATTGCAAGTTCATTTGTTTCCTAGTAGTCCTCCAGCAGTGATCTTCAGATCCAGCCAATACTGCAGACAGAGTGGAGCTATGTAAGCAGAAGCTTGAGATTTATACGCCTATAAAATCACAGGTATTCATTTATATCACTGCTAACAATTTTGAGCTCTGACTCTACAATTTCCAGGTAAAAGGCATCCTTGCTCTCTGTCTGAAATTCTTAAACGCAGACATAGAGAACTGTGTAGTCTGCTTTACTATAAATAGGAGGTAATATGTTATTTCAAACAAAAAGCATACCATAAACTATACACTTAATTTTGACAGATTGTGCTTTCCTATATATGGCATGGTCCTGCTGTGCTTTCATGGATCAAACTCGCATTGACTTCAGCTGTGGCTCCTAACAGTGCAATTCCAAATATTGCCTTCTGTTCTATTTCACACCTTTGGGGTTTTTCCCTAATCCTTTTCTCTCCATAAAAGTACTGTATTCTGCAATATCCAGCTGTAGGCTTGACCTGGCAACACAAAAACCTCTTAGATGAAAAGTGCTTGCAAGAAGAAATTCTCTCCTTTTCCTTTCCTCTCTGCCCAGCACTCAAAGGACATGAATAGACAATCGGTTCTCAAAACTAAAGAATATCACTGCTGATCACCCCCAAAATCTGCAAAAGGAAATGAACAGCCTTTATGTTGCAGATAACCTTTCAGTGAACGCTCTCCTCTGTCTCCCCCCAGTTTGCAGTTAAATTGCATGGTGTGTTTATTCTCCTAGTGAACAGATCCATTATATGACTTAGAAGTGTTAGTGTATGCAGCACTGACATGTCCATTACATCCATACACACTGATATGTAGATTACAGAGAAGTTCAGGTTACACAATTAAGAATTTGAGCTGCATTTTGGAAACTGAGAAGCAGGAGGGAGCTCTGGTTAGAGTATTTCAGTTTACATGCTGATAAAGACACTGTCTGGTTGCAGAATATTGGTCCGCTGGGTCTGAATAGCAGCAACTAGAAAACTGGGACTGTAGAGAAAGACTCAAGCTCAAATATAAATTCAAAATGCTGGGTCCTGGTTTAGAATTGAGAAAAATGAGACTGCAAAGAGGAGATGTGGCTTTCATACCATTGTGGAAGTGTGGTCTGGAGGATGGGTGCAGGTAAAACCCATGGCACAGGTCCTGATCATGCCCAGGGCATTCTGCCTTGTCCCTGCATCCCGTGGTCACGTTACATCCTGTCTGCTTGTTTGCACCAGGACTTGGGTTTTAGGCCAAAGAGACCACATAACTGTCAACACAAATATAAAGTTAAAATAAATTTAAAAACTGAACTAAACCAATCCTTCTGTACCAGGAACATAGCTCAGCCAGTGCTTACATTCTCAGTGCTTCATAGCTGTGGGCTAAGCACAGATTTTGCCACACAAGCCTTTCTGATTCGAGCCTACTGTGGGTTATCAGAGATTGTCAGCTTTAATTAAAATAAACTAAAATAGTGTAAGAGGTTTTCTGAGTCTCTACTTAAGCTGAAAACCTAGGTATTATAACTGCCAAAGATGTCCATCGACTTAGGACGGGAATACTGACAAAAACCCCTTCCACGCCCTGGGACAGCAGTGCTCCTTTCCTGGTGCTTTGAGACTTTTT
This sequence comes from Merops nubicus, assembly GCF_000691845.1. Taxonomy (NCBI): domain Eukaryota; kingdom Metazoa; phylum Chordata; class Aves; order Coraciiformes; family Meropidae; genus Merops; species Merops nubicus. The sequence continues at coordinate 247,322 of NW_008594346.1, read as the reverse complement.
TTTTACCTGGTAGGGTCTATGCCATGAATCATTTCAGGTTACCAGGAGATTCTCCACTGACTTCAATGGGAAGAGAACTGAACCTCAAGCAGTTGTCAGAGGAGGACACTGATAAAGGCAGCTCTAGCTGCTTCCATTTTATTTAAAGATGTTGTTACGTGCTTTGACAGTTCAGCCGTGCACATTTAAACATTTGGTTACTGTAGCTCTAGTGAAAGTGATTCTCTCCAGCAATACAAATCTCTGGTTACCAAACATTTACTTTATGCTCTCAAAAAGATAATCTAACAACGTTCAGAGTTTTCTGTTTCCAAATAAAATGAATTCACGATATCCCCTCATGTTATCGTTACAGACTGTACAGCTAAATTTAAGTCCTTTATCTCATCCTGATCTCTCAAATAAAGTTCATTATTATATCAGGTATGTTCACGGTTAGCAATGATTGTTTAATATTAAACACCCTTTGCCAATAAAGCTCCATATATAATTGACTGTTACAATCTTGGTTACAGCTGTTCCAATAATAAAAGCTATAATTAAAATCACATTCAGATGTCTGAGATAACCACTCTGGCCTCACTCGTGCAGAAAGCAGTGCCCTGTATCTGTCTTAAAGACCAGAGCGAGACCATTTCCCCAAGAAAGCCCTTGATCAGTGAAGATTGCAAAAGCTGTTCCTGTTTCAATTGTTGTCTTCTCTGGGAAAAAGCAGGCTGAAATTTCAGTGCTTTCAGATATATTTCTAGCTGGTCAAATTCTTTCAGAAGTCCAGATGACCTTCTGAATAGTGAGACTTAGCTGAAAAACCTATACCAGCTTCTTTGACTTTCTACAATATTTTCATAACAATATTTTTCCAAATACCAATATAGTTAAGCTTCAAATATTTGAATTTTGAAACTTGTCCTGTTCCCTCTGATACTCTCTCCTCTACTTCTTTCCCATCTAGCCACAACTTGAAAAAACTTAATGAAAAAAAATTCATAAAAAAACTTCATGAAAATCTATCCCCATATATTTGAGTTTGGAGTAGATGATGGCATTCTATTCATGAGATAAAAGTAATAGAATCTTCTTTGCTCATGACTCTCTCAAAATGCCTACCAAAGAGATCACGTTGCTTAGACATAATATGCCACTGTGAAGACTTAATATGCTATTACTAAGAACGTTGAGATTAATATGCTAAAAATTGCGAAGGTTTAAAAAAGAAGATCAATGAATTTAGAAGTTAACTTTGTGGCATGCATTTTTTTTTGCACCACATGAGAAGCAAATGATAGCCTGAACTATAGATTGGCTTAACAGGATAGAGCAGAAAGATAGGCCTCCTTACTCATCAAAGCATAGGTAACTCCTAAATAGCTGCTGCCCAGAGGCAGGAAAGAACTGCTGGTACTTCAGCAGAAATCTGTACTTGTCCCCCAAACCTGCCCTCCCTAGAATGGAAAAAAAGTTTATTCTTTTCTGAGTTACGATTGTTCTCACTGCTGATAGAGGTGCTACTCAGAATGTTATTCTTTTATATGAAGTAGGTCATAACACCTCTGTTTACTCTTAAGGAACAGTGTGAGTATATATTAATAAGAGCTAAACCTACTACCACGTGGAAGAGACTAACAATCCCACCCTGAGCAGCCAGATCTGTAAGCAGTGAAATAGATAGAGTTGACCTTGCTCTGGATCTACCACCATCTCATCAAAACATGCTCAGTTATACACTCCACCAAACCAAATTCAGCTTAGCCATAAACAGCATCAAGAAATCACACATAGCAGTCTGCTCCACGCCTCCATTTATCTTCCCTCTCCGAATATTCAGCTTAAAGAACTGAGACCCTGATACCAGCAGGAACAGGCAACTATCACAGCACAAACTAAGGGGTTTTTCCCTTACAATAAACCATTCCAATCAAACTTTGGCAGAACTAGATATTTGGAGTAGGCTCTTGTCTTGACCCAGCCATCTTACTGGAGCATCATCCAATTTTCTTAATATTAACATTACAAAAGACTAGCAGTTCAACACTTTCTTTAAATAAAGCAAGCACACAGGGAAACCAAACACGCAACATATTTAAAGGGATAGAAATAAACATAATTAAGTGAGAAACCAAAATGAATAAAGTTCCTACCAAAGACTAGCTCGCTGTCACCAGGACTTCAGCTACAGGCCAAAATTTCAGCCAAAGCCCATCAGTGTTATTCCAGGCACTTCAACCACACTGCTCTAGTTCACACCCTCCTGAGAACTCAGTTCTTGCACATGAGCATACAATTATGGCTAGGAAGTCTTGACCACTGGAGGATTTTTTCATTGCTGGGTCTGAAATATTGCAGGAAAAGATCTGTGGCATCTGAGATGTCCTCTTTTCTCCTCTTTATCCAGTAACAGTCCCACTGAGGCTGGCTGAAGCTTTCTTCTCTGCTCTTCATTCACCTATTTAGTCCCTGCCTTGCAGGGTGGACTGAGGGGAGTCTGTGTTAGTGGTACTCATGAGAAATGAGATGTTGCCAGTTTTTGAGCAGACTCCTAGCTCATCTGATGTGCAGAGCTATTTTGCAATTGTGCCCCTATATTCATCTGTTCAGTTCAAGTGAGTGAACTCTACTACAAAAATCTTTGCTTCCAAGCTTCCTTGCACTTTAAATTTACACTCCAAATCTGCATTGAGAAAGTAGTTTGGTGTTTTCATACAGAAATACAAAAAAACTTTTTTTTATGAGGGTAATGTACCAGGCTAAATAAAAATAAACTTAAATGGTACTTCCGAGTGAAAAGGATTTTTGGGTAATTCCTACACAAATACCAACCTACAAAGGACTGCAGGCCCATCCTTCCCCTGCCCCTTTGTACACTAGTTAGGTAGGACAGTATTAGGTTTGGTAGCACCCTTCTCATTGCATCATTACAAAGTGCTTTGCAGTGCAGCTCTGCTATCATGTTGGGTTCCCTGTTTCTCTTGTCATACATTATTTTCTGAATGGAAGAAGGAGAGCAATCTTCTGGACCCGGGATAGCAAAAAGGAAACAAGCTTTCCACCTGATCACTCAGGGTTTCCTGTACATGTCTGCAGTGAGACTTTTAATTTTGTCTGGTCAGCTCACAGAGCCTGACAAAGCATCTTTTTTGGATGGCAGGTCTGAGCCTCTCACTTGCCATAATAACTAATCCAGTTCTCCCCCATCCCCGAAGTGGACACACATGATGTATGTTTTAATGTAACACAGGGCTCCCCTCACTGCGTCTCGTTCCTTCGACAGCTTCTCCTATCTGGCACCAAAGCCCGATTAAATATTAACACGGGGTGGGTCCTATTATTTCCTGACTTCCAAGAATCCATTGGTAAATTGAGATCTAGCTGCTAAAAATTTCTGACACAACATAATTTGTATTGAACCCCCTTTCCATACCAGAGTGCCAGTGTTAATAAATCAGGCTGTTCACATTGAATAAATCTATTTAAATACTTATAAAATATTAAAGATGCATTTGGGAAAAGCCTCTAAGGTGATTGTTGCACCCATGCACCTCACAGTAACTAATTTATTAAAGAGTTTGCAAACCTGGGAAGGAATGGAAAAGAAAAATGGTTTCATAAACCAAGAGCAGAAGCCAATTTTTCAGCTCAGATGATGAAAGGAAGCATGCATTTCTAATCAAAAAGACAGATACGCCTTTTCTCTCCCACCATTCCCTCAACAGCAAAGTGCCTTTTCATCATCAACAACACTCCATTCCTAATGTCTGCTGAGGCCTTTCTGCACCTTCTCCATACACTAGTAATGTACACACAGCATCCCTTTGAAACAAGAGCCCATTAGCCGTGGCAGACTACCTTTTCACATGAAGCCCTTCCGTTGGTAGTCATCAGCAGAGTGCTAAATCACCCCAACTGGGCATGCTCACATCATGGCAGTGGGATAAACAGATATTTAGAGCCACAGAATGAAAACTACGTTTCTTGAAGGTTTGTTGTTTTGTGGATTTTTTTTTTTTTAATGTTGTAGGGTTTTGTTTGTTTTTTTTGTTTGTTTGTTTTGTTTTTGTTTTTGTTTTTTTAATAAAGCTCATAAACTACACAGGGAACATCTAGCTCTCCTCTCTCACCCTCCTCCCTCCTCCCTTAAATACAGATTTTTTTAACAAATCCACTTTTGCTTACACCCAGGTCATCTGTAATTTTAGACCTTCAACCACCAGCCAGTCCCCTTTAAAGATTACACGGTAAATGCGACCATACATTTGCCCCACAATAAGAAATGAGTTTGAGCATGCCCTGCAAGAGGGATTTATGTGATTGTTTTCCTTCCAGTGGGCGTGGTGAAGGGATATAGAAACTGTCAGCAAGAGCAGCAAGCGAGGTGATACTTCACAATAGCTACCTGAGTAATGCAAGAGAGATTAAGCCTAAATTGAGGACTGCCATTTCAGAGGACAATTAATTTTCAGGCTGTCGTAAAAGCTCTGTTGACATTTCTCAGTTGAGATTTTACTTCTTAGTAAGAGTCTAAAGAGCTTTGTTCAACACAGGCAGTGGTGCTGCTGCCATTCTTTGAGCTAAGTCTAAGGGGGGATTCCCCCCCGAAAATCTTATTTCTCTGACATGCAAGAAAGCTTCTATGTATTTTGTTAATGCTGACTTCTTGATCTTCACCTGAGAGCTCACCTCAGACTCAGACTCTCGACAGTCGTTTTTCCATGCAGTACCCTAATGCAGTTGGGCAGACCAAAAAATGAAGTAACTAAACTATAAGCAGCTGCTTCTGCTCACATTTAGGCAAGGGTCTACTTGTGAGACCCCTTTCTAATTCCTTTCTTTTTAACCCCAGTAAGCACCTAGAACCACAATGGACTGCACCTAGGAATGGAAAAATTACTAATCTCTGACTACACCATATGTGGGTAGAACACCTTTCTGCATTATTAAGTCATCCTCCCAGTCAGAAACTGATTTTACCACAAGAGATGACAGATGATGGTTTCAGGTCTACAAAGAGAAATCCTGGTCCCTGCCTGACAGTAATGAATAATTACTGGCAATATATAATAACTAACAATAATGCCTGAATTGTCTTTTGGTTTAGTGACAATAATCATAGAATCATAGAATCCTTTAGACTGGAAAAGACCTTTAAGGTCATCGAGACCATCTGTTAACCTAGCACTGCCAAGTCCACCGCTAAACCATGTCCCTCAACACCACATCTACATGTCTTTCAAATACCTCCAGGGATGGTGACTCAATCACTTCTCTGGGCAGCTTGTTCCAATGCTTGACAACACTTTTGTTGAAAATTTTTTTCCTAATATCCAATCTAAACCCCATTCAAGCTCACTACAACAACAGACTGGCATCTCCTAAAACTATTTGGCCAATGTGGACTAGGGCATGTTCTTTCAGGAGAGTGCCAAAAAGGAGGTGCCTATGTGAGCTACTGGGCAGCTTGGAGAGCCCAGAGACAAGAAATGAGTGAGCTAAACTTTGGAAAAGGTCTTCTGCTATAGTGAGGCCACTACAAATCCCAGATGATGGCACCTGGCTGCATGCACCTCTGCTGGAAGTGGCTGGCCTTGCCACTGGCTCCAATTTATTACCAGTGACAAATTGTCTGTCGAGAGACAGCTGCTTTGTACGAATAGACAAATGTTTGTGTACAGAGGCTAAAGGATGAAAGGGTTAATTATCCAACAAACTCAGGCAAAAGGGGAAAAAAAGTTTCAAGCTCAGGGAGGTTATCATTGCCTTTTGCGCGGGCTGGTTTTAATCACTTTCTTGTACCTCTCCCTGACTTCATTTATCAAGCCTTCACATAAAAGTTGCAAAGTGAGGTTATTCAGCGGATACCTCCATTCATCTCGGATGATTGACCAGGGTGGCTTGCAGTACAAGCCAACCTGGGTGATGGCATTCCTCTTGTTTTCATTGCACAGCCTGCTTTCATTTTATGCCGTAATTGTGTTTTCACAAAACCATAACCAAGCAGGCTGCAGATCCCAGGTTCCAGATTTATTTACAAACACCCCTGACCAGCCCCCTCTGCCTTCTCCTGTTATCTGCTTTATGCTGCTTTGGATCTTACCGCCAGGAGTCTGGGGTGGATTAGCACAAGATAGGAACTAGATCAAATCTAACCAAGGGGACCTAATCAACCCGTGCTTCCACTCCCTCTCCTCTTCCTCAGCACAAATCCAAATCCTGCTTCCATAAAAACATTCCACGGGAACTGGTATCTGATATGAAATAGTGACTTCTCCTAGTCACTTCTTCGTGACTTTGCCGGAGTGGTGTCGACCTCAGGCAGGTAACAGAAGTGACATAAACAGTTAAGCTGTTCCACCAGGCAATTCAGGAGATGCAAGTGAAGAGGCCATATCTCTTGAGAGGCTGTTCAGGAACTTGAGAATCATCATCTTTGCACCTCCACCAGATGGGCCATTAAGGCAAGTTACGGATACTCTTGCTACTAAGGGTGAGAATATAGGGGTGAAGAGCAAGAAGGGAGCAAATAATTTCACCATCTTTGTATTAATGCAAATAAGTCTGAGTTAAAATTTCATCTGCCAGTATGGCTTCAGAGCTGATCACAAGGCAAAACATGATAAAAACCTTTTTCCTGCCTTTTATGGAAGTAAACCCATCAGAATCTGGATCCCGTTGATTACTAAACAGCTGATTCACATATAATGTAAGGGTTTGGGGATTTTTGTGCAGCTCAGGAACTTCAGCTGGGGGAAATCAGTGTTTTGATGGCTCTGACTCAGTTCACACCACTCCATTTCAAAACTTGATAGAAATTTTTCAGTGTACTTCCTTCGGGAAATGCACATTGAGTGAGAAAAGCCCAGCCAATGGTTATGAAGAGTTTCTGTTGCCATTGTTCATCTGTAGTCATTTTCTAGGCAAAAAACCTTGTAGATAAAAGCAGCATTTCCATCTAAACAACCTGGACCACTTTGGGTGGGGAAGAGGAAGGGCGATGGGGCAGAAGAGCTGACCAAGCCTTTGTTCTATTTAAAGCATTCCAATAAGATCTCAACCACAGAATATGGCAACAGAACTGATCACAGGGGAGAATGCAATTAAAATACCTTCCTGCATTTTGCAGCCGCAAAATCGTTGGCAAATCACTGTAATCTGGCTTTGCTGAAGTGGAGGGCACGAGTCAATGCACCAAGAAAGAGTTTCAGCTAAGCACTTTTCAAGTTAATAACCTTGCTCAGGGACAGTTCAGAGCCTTTTATACTTTCCCTCACAGAAACTGGGATGCACAACTGACGTTTCTTACTGTCCTTTGCCAGCACTGCAGTGCTGAAACCTTAAAGACACTCAGTTAGTGACTGTATATGCTGATCAGCAGACAGAAAAATTGAAGCTTTAGGTTGATACAGATTCTACTGATTGCTTTTTTACCTTTCAGTTTTGTTTCTGTCTCTTAACAGGACACTGGTTTTGTAGATTACAAATTAACTCTGAGCAAGAAGAGCAAGCAAATCCATCCGGCCTGAAGCAAAAAGAGCCTTCAGGAGGGTGTTTGTAAACTTTCTTTAGAAGGGCTTCCCGGACATATAAAGGGAGTTCATTAGCAGTGGTCTGTATATCACTGCTGATGTCTTGTTGATAGCATGCTTGTTTCCAATCTTCTTTGTCTGAATCTAATTCAAACTGGAATTCAGACAGAAGTAATAACCAGAGAGGGATTCTCATTCAGTTTTTCATCTCCTTCCAAATTCCTTGCTTGCAAAGGTAGTTCTTAGATTGCACCTTTGACAAAAAAGTCTGCCACTATTGTTTGTGCCTGGACTGAGATCAGTCTTCCTGAGATTGTTCTTGAGTGTGTGTGTGTGTACTGAAGTTGAATATTAAGATTAAGAAGAGCTCTTGGTTCTTTCTCATCAAAGAGCTGAACACTCCCTGAACCTTCAGTGCCCTTTTAGGTGATGCTTTAAGGAGTGTAAAACCTTCAAAAAACCAAAGGCTCAAGACCATGAATGTTATTAGCATTAGATGCTGAGAAAGCCTTTGGTCAGCTAGAATGGAATTATCTGATAATAGTCTTAATGCAATGCTGAACTGGAATCGCTTCTGGAGGTAGATTCCTGTCTCTGTGTGACCTATAGCAGATGTCAGGATTAATATAGACACGTGAAAAGTTTTGTTCTTTTCCAGAAATATTTATAACACAGGCATATTTTATCATAAAGCTAATGACCAGGTTTTTAGCAGGAAGATTACTGAGGTTACCATCCCACTGAGATGATCATACCTCGCTATTACAAATGTAAATTGAAATGTTGCCTTCCTGAAGAGATGAGCAAAAGATTTTGCTGCATAGGGTTTGAAACAATAAACTTTGGGACAGAATGGTAATGGAGAAATGAATGCATCAAATTAAAACTTGGCAAGAGGGAAAAAAAAAAAAAAACCTTGTTTTTTTTTCCCTCTAAATTTTTAAAAGACACATTCCCCAGATGTAAGGAAATGAATCATTAGAGAGTAAACCTGGCATTATCCCTGTATTGAATCTGAGGAATGAAGCAGGATTCATTCAGGACTGCTTTTTCTTTGAGGATGGCAAAGATAAGCTGATTTATGTGAGAAATTTTAAGATGATTTTTTCCTCTAAGATTTCACAGATTCCCTTATTTCAGGATATAAATAAAGTTTTGTGGACTTTTTGTTTGGTTTTCTTTTTTTTTTTTTCCCCCCACTAAGTGTCATTGTAAATCAAAACCTCTAGAAGATTTTTCAAAAATTTGTAAGTCATACTGTCAGTTCATCATTATAATAAGGGCAACATTTTGTTTCTCATTTCAGTGTGCTAGCCCATTTTATATCTCTTGAAACCAGCAAGGGGGAAAAGAAACCCCCTATTTGAACTTTACCCTGTGATGTAATATCTCTTTGTTTGTACTCCAAAATTTTATAGGCCTCCTTTGCTATTGTGCCTTATTGAAAACTCATGCCTTATTTGCTGGTCATTATTATCTTTTCAATATTTTTGCTTCTTAAGATTCCTCTTCAACATTTGTTTCAAATGCTTTTTTTCTGCAAAGGTATGCACTTGCATTTCTTAAGGAACTCACATAGTGTTTCTATCCATTTATTTTTCTAATTCTCTTGGTCTCTGTCATGAGCTGTGTGTTGTCCAAGACAGATGTTTGCAGAGTATATTAGTTAAGAGTCTGCAGATCTCAAATGCCTGGCATGGGTGGATGATGCAAATGGGTTTAAAGACAGGAGAAGGTAGGCTTGAACTTTTGTTTGCTCGTGAAAGAGTATAAATTAATAAATGTATGAAGAAGACAGTCCATTCTGAATACATATGATACTCTGCTAATGTCAACCCTAAAACACAGTGCTGCTGTATTTTTAAGGCACTTGCAAAGTTTCATCTGCAAATTTCATTAATATAATCCTGTAGATCCAGGATGGCTTCTCCTCAGGAGTCTCTACTTTCTGGGTCATAAAGTTGTCTTCACTATAATTTAGGAACCTCTACGATGATGCATGTTCAGCTGTATTTGTTACTCAACAGATGTTTGGGTAGTTAAATTCCTCCATGAGCCTTTATCAGTACGTCTATTCTGGGATTCCCAACTGGTTCAAGATGTACCACTCCTAGTCAGCAGAAGTACCACTGCTCAGAGATCATTCTGCACAGATTGGGTCAGGCTTGTTGAGAATGGATATAGAGTGACTGGTTGTCCTGACCACCACCAATCTCACTGCTCGGGTTGACCGTGTGGGCCTGGTGTCAATGTCTTCTTGGTTCCTGCTCAAGAAGGACCAGGCTTTAGGGGCAGCTGGGAGTAGGTCCCATGTTCAAAATTCTCAAGCCCATCTGCTGTGGTAACTGTCACTTCTCTTCCTGTGGGGCTGCCGCCTGGGCTTGCTGCTCCTCCATAAATTTTGACAACACCTGCTGCTCTTGCTGCTCCTTCATGCATTCTATCTACAACAGAAGCTTGAAAACACACGCTGCTCACACTTCATTTAAACAGCTACCTTCCCAACGCAACGCCCCGATTCCAAAGCTGCCCCTTCAAGCAGTTTGGTTTCAATAAAACAGGCGTGATAATGAGTTAGCAACACTGAGGGTGAACATCTCTTCAGACCTACCCCAGGTTCTTCATCTGTCCCACATGCTCTTCCCACTCCCTGGGTGCCTGTGCCTGCCTTGGCCACTGGTTTCAGGGACTCAGCAGGATGCATTAACCTTTTGCCAGAAGGATCAACAGTGTGGGGAAGTTTTAGGCAAATGATGTTGGCCTGCTTGATTCCCTTAGGCTACTTCTTTGCATTACACACTAAGGAGCTTTCCCTAGAGCTTGTCAAAGAGTAAAATAATATCTGATTTGCAACTAGAAAAGCTGAATCTGGATTGCTATGATTCACAGAGTCATAATATGTGTTATTAATGAGTATTCAGCCTACTGCTGGGTATCTGAAAATGCTTCCAAACCCTCAGAGTTTAAGGAATTTTAGTCTGAATGATATTCACCCAGGAATTTACATGTTGTCATTCTTCCATCTAGAAGTATTTGTCATCCAGAGACCAGAAAAAGTCCCAGCTGCCTTTTCGTTTTTGGAGCAATCAGAAACAAATAAACACAGTCAAAAGCAATGGTTTATTTTGAGTAGGCTGAAAAGAAATTGTTCTCCTTCTACACTAGCTGTGCACTCGTAAGTTTTAAATTTACAGGTGTCAGAATCAGTTTGCGAAACATTTCTTATTAAAAAGAGGATACTATTTCCACCTCTCAGCAAAGGCATAGCTGAATTCTGCAGTAATTTCAACTAGTCCCATTCTGCACTGCAGCAACTGGTGAAGTCACTCCTCTGGCAGAGGAAGTTTTGACTATTACAGGCACCTTTCACTTTGCATGAAGCCAAAATGTTTCCTTTTCCCACTGAAAATGGACAAGAAAGGAAGGGCTTGAGATAGTATCATTTGAATATCCACAAAATTGTGGGATTTTTGCTCTCTGCTCATTTTTCTTCCTGGCTATGATGATAAAAGGTAGGATGTGTTTCAGGAGACTACTCACCATTTAAAAAGAACATAAAGTGCAACCAAAAAGAATTGTTTTTTTCCTTTGCAACCACTAAATTTATCTCCTTTGCCTACACCCTTCACCAAGAATCTGACTTCTTCTGGCTAGCTAGGAAACATAAAGTCAAACACCTGTGTACCAGACACAGAGCTATGTGTCTGCCATTGCAGATCCATCTGTGAAACATAAACATAACTTTCACCAGCTGCTTCTTTTAGCATGGGCTGGTAATGGAAGCCATTATAGAGCATATCGACAACATACTTTCCTAATAATCGTGGGCCAGAGCATCACAGGGTGTAAATTGGCAGAGCCTCATGGAAGGTGATACTGATTTACACCATCAGAGGACCTCACCCTGCTGTGTTCGTTTTCTTCACACTCTTCTCCTTCTAGAATCCTTATTTTCCTACTTTCTAGTTTGTTGTTTGTTTTGTTGTGTTGTCTTTTTTTTTTCCCCATTATATTACACTAATGAGGCAACACGTTGTGGAATAATTCCTGGGCCAGGCTCAAGCAGTAATGGATAATTACCTTGGGTACCATACAGCCTCAATATTAATGACTCTAAGAAAACCTCTGAAGATTCAGAGGTGTGATACTGTAAACACGCCGACTGGATTTGGGCCAAATGCCCCATTCATATAAACACGCTCAACTCTACTGACTTCAGGAGAATTACACCTGCTTTTGTTTGTTGCAGATGTGCTGTAGGTGACTCACAAAATCATGCCCGATCACATCCACACCCTTTAGACTTAAGTTGAGCTTGGAATCTCACAGTACCAACAGCAGATTCCTTTCTGTCTTCCATGAAGGCTAGTGTGTTATGACTATAATTAAATTGCTGATAGATAACTCTACTGACTTCAGGAGAATTACACCTGCTTTTGTTTGTTGCAGATGTGCTGTAGGTGACTCACAAAATCATGCCCGATCACATCCACACCCTTTAGACTTAAGTTGAGCTTGGAATCTCACAGTACCAACAGCAGATTCCTTTCTGTCTTCCATGAAGGCTAGTGTGTTATGACTATAATTAAATTGCTGATAGATCCCTTATCTCTCCGGCTGCTCCAGGATGCAGTAATGAGGCTCTGCTCTTGACATTTTCCCTGTGTCACTTCAGTTAGGCAGGTCAGGATCCTGATGGTGACCCAAGACAACATTCATCCTATGACCACACAGTCCATTTTCCTTTCAGTGTAAAGGGCAGAAAGGCCATGTGACTTTTTGACTCTTCATTTTCTAGTCAGGAGATAATCTGCAACTCAGAAAAGAAATTCCATTAGTACCTCAGGCTCTCAAATGGGAAAACCTTGTATAGCATTAGAGACGTCAAATTCGGGGAAGCCCATTCTGATGAGTTCAGCCCCGAAATGGTAGCAGTTCTTGAGATGTACTCATTAGAATTTGCTTTCCTCTTAGGATTTTTGTAACATGGGCTGAACACTGAATGGTGCTTTCCTGCAATTTCAAAAATCAACACTCTTCTTTAATATATTCTGACTTAAAAGTGTGCAACCTTGTTTAAAATGCTCTGCTAAAGCATATATTTTCATGTATCGTTATGTCTAAACGCATGATAACCAGGTTGAAAATGAAATTATCTGTGTTAAGGTGAATATTACAATGTGACTACTGCCTGCTGTGCCACGAATGAATCTTGTAAACACAATCAAATCTCTCTCCTTCTCTCCTTCTCACACAGAGAGAGAGAGACACAGGCATGCCCTTGCACAAGAAAAGAGATTCTTCACCTTCTGCCATCATATTGTCACAGCAGCTCATGTTTATTGTGAATGACATCTTCAGCTACAACTCAGCATGAGCCCGGGTATACTGGAGCTGAACATCCTACCAGGAAAATCAGCAGTGACATTAAAGTTGTTTCATGAATAATGAAAAAATAAATATCACATTTACTGTAGGTACACAAAATGCTTTGTTTAACTAAAAGAGTTCACAGAGAAATTCCAGGTCTCTGAGGGTAGATACTATTTTATTAACTGTGGATAGAGAACTTATTTAGATAGAGCTGTTTTCATTATATTGGTAATTTTCTCAATTAAACAAATGAGAGAACATGTGATTGCTACTATTAGTAGGATTACAGGCTTCTCCTTTACAAAACTCTAAACTCTCAGAAAATCACAAAAACAGCAAACCCTGCATGCTAGCAGCCAGTGAGCCTTTCAGCCACTTACGTTCTGTATAACGAGGTTTAAATGTCTCCCAAGTCCAGATTTCTGTAACAAGAGTTTTAATCATTTATGGGGGCAAAAAGGCTTCAGAGACAGTAATGCAATTACGCAAGTGTATAATGCAAAAGAGAATTCAATTGTCTCAATGCCATACAAGGCAAGATTATTACAAGAACCCAGCAAAAGACGCTCAAACATGACTGCACTGTGGCCAGAGTTTTGCTGGCAGCATCGCTGTGTGCTCCTGCCAGCCGCCAGAAGTTCATAATCACAAATTTCAGGGAGAAGAAACAAACCTACTTTGAATTAGGGGGTTACGGTGACCAGTGATTTATAGAAAAGTCATTTGTAGTGGAAATGCTGTATTTTGTCCTATTAAGGACTGAGCAAACACGCTTTTTACATGCAATTAATGTGTCAGGCAAAAGTGAAATCTTTCAATGATGTCAGGCTTTGTGCTAGACTTAAACTTGCGATTCTAAAACAAAATGGCTTTTAATGAAAGACAAATATACTCCCCTCCAGAAATGCAAAACAGTCTCACTGCTGTCCCTTAAAAAAAAAAAAAGGGCTGTTATTCCCCATTCTTTGGAATGTTTCATCCATACCATATTCATAGCAAGAACCCTGAAAAATGTTCTGAAGTGCCAAAAAAGTATGAAAACTAATACCAAACACATTGTCAATATCCTACTAACTATTGCTTATGAACTTATCAGCATGGAAGTAGTTATTCTCAGCAGAAATTTCTGAATGGCAGTCATAAATAATCAGCTTCATAAATAGTTCAGCTAGTAAGTACAGGCTCAATATTAGAGATCCAAAAGACCCACCTTCTCTCTCAAAATGATGTCTTTTCCACAAACCTAGGTCTTCCATTTTTTACATAGAGTAGTATACTTTATGATTTCTTTCTTGTGAGTTCAAGTTGCCTGTATTTCTTGTTCATAGAGAAATGCTCGTTGCCTGTTTAAAAACACACATGTTTGCTCTTATTTAACAATATTCTAAATGACAGTAGCAAAAAGAGCAGTAAACAGAAATAAACCACCTTACTCATACCTATATACAAAGCTTCTACTCCTTCTTATTCTCTGCCTTTAAACAAGATAGAAAGTTAATTTTTTTTGTTTGTTTTCTTTTTTTTTTTTTCTTTTCAAAAAGTTGACAAATTTGCAGCAAAAAAAAATAATGAGATAAGTCTAAGGTATGTCATCTCTTGGCTCCCACTACTGTCAAGTGGGCTTAGGCAGGTCATTTGGAGTTCTTCCTTACTAGCTGCAAGGCCAAATCATTAATTGAGAGGGCCAACATTTAGATCTGACATGCAGGAAGAATTGCATCCTATATCCCCTGTCATGTAGTCAAAAGAGTTAAAAGTAACCAAATATATGAGCAAGTAAACGCCATGTATTGATGGGGAATGTGCCAATCAATAGCAACACAAGCTATGTTTCTATCTATTATACAAGAAAGGTAGAAGTATTCTACTAGGTCACTTCGTTACTTCAGCCAGATGGAATCCAAAATGTTCAGAAAATTAAAAATCCATTTATTCCTCCGAAGTTGCATTCCATCTGTTTTCAGACATTTATGGAATCTTTTTGCATACAGGATATGGCAACCACTAGTGCCTTGGAAATATTTCTTCCCTGTGCAGCTCTCAGAAAGCCAGGCTGGATAGAGACTGCACTGAAGTAAGCCGTTTTTTCAGGTGCTCTTATTTATCTTCAAAACGTAGGAAACTCTCATCTTGTTCTAAATAGAGAAATCATAAAATACAGTGTATTATTATCTCCAAAAATGCAACAGGAACTTTTAATCTAAAAAAAAAATCCCTAAACCTAACCAAAAGAATCAGGCTATTCCCTGCTCTTTCCACCTTGAAAATTTTAACTTTCCTTCCAGTCTGTTTCTCATTTTCAGCTTGTGGAGACAATAAGAATGATTCAGATGCTATGAAGGAATGCAGCCTGGCATTTAGTGATCTCCACCCTGAAGATAAAAGTGACAAAATTACCCCAGGAGTTATGAGCTCTAGTCTTCATCAATCATTTTTCAAGAAATACTTTATTTCATTCAACTCCATATTGTGCCTAGCTCTAAACGGGGTATGGTCCCCTTCCTTCTATCCTTGTTCTCAGCATCTTCAGCTTCACCAGATGGAAGGATATCATCTGGCATGCAGGCCAAGTCACATTTTCTGTATATGACACAAGCATCCACATTTCCTCTGCTTCCTTAGGACCTTCTTTCCTTTGCAGTCAGTGGCTCACACAATAGTTCAGCATCACTGTGCATTACCCTGCTTGATGCAGAGAATATTTTATGGCCCGGTGAAGCTCACCCATAAGGTAGGTACAGGCTATACCTATATTGTCACCCAAGTTATACTCCCACTCCTCTCCTGGATACCCATAACTCACATTAGTCCACTGGTAGCTTCTGTGTTGGAAGAAGCCAACTTACCCCTCCAATATGAAAAGTAACTCTGCCCCAGGGCTATTTCTTATAGGTCAAAACCACGCTGGGTTTGGTGATCTTAGAGTCACCAGTCTCAGTCCTCTGCATTATAAACACCATTCATATTCTTATGCTAAGGTCCAGATTATTTCACAGTACATGACTTGGGGGGTTTACATATCTTCCATTATCTACATCTGCATTTTGTTCACCTCCTCAAATAATCTGGGTAACAGGCAGGTGCCTACCACGTGGACAGACAAAGCACTCAAAAATCCCAAGCCAGCACAACAAAAAGCAGAGAACTGGCTTTTAAACACACAACTGCATTTAAAAGAAAAATACTGGAAAAGAAAACCACAAATGGTGGATGATTTGTTTCAGTCTTTGTGTTTTGTTTTGAATCTCAGGTCCTGTCTTCACATTTTCTTCTGCAACCCCAAGGGTATGGAAAAAAAAAGGAAGTTAATATTCATACTTAAGTCTCACGCTGTCCAAAGCTGACACTTAAAAAACACCCACACACAAATTCAGTGAGAGTATTGCAAGACACTTACTGAAAAATGGCACCAGTGACATCAATTTCTGCTATAACAAGCCTGTACTTTTCATCACTCCAGATTTGAAATCCACCGGCTTTGACTTTGGGTTTGAGGACCACATGCTAAAAGCCCATATTCAATCAGCAGCAGAACCAGAGACTAGATTTCCTCCTTTTTTGGATAAATCTCCTCCTTCAGTCATTGGGAAAGCTGACACTGAGGAAACTTACTGCCCAAGATGGACACAATGCAAGTGGCAAAACAGCAAAACTAGAAAGAACCTAACTGGTGCAAGAAGGGCTGCTGAGGAGCATCCTGAGAGTGCATCCATCCATATGAGGCAGGCCCATATCTCCCTGGTGTCATCTGCTGTCCACACAAATAAACTACCACTCTCTTGTGTTAAAACTAATTAAAGGTTTCCTTTGATTACACAGGGGGACTTAGACCCACACCTCCTTATCAGCTGAAGTGCCTGCACTGCTTCTCTTTAGTTTCACCCATCCCCTGCTAAGTTTAGAAGAAAAGGCAACAGCTGTGGCTACTGACAGAACAAGGTTGGCAGCTGCAAAACTGAGATGCCACATTTCAGTATATAATTTTCTTTCCACAGTGTTTCTCCCTAACTTTCCTCTTTAAGAGGCACTTAAAATCCATGTGTCTGACTCAATTACTGTTATTGTAGCTACGGAACAGAATGTGATGCTGATGAGGGCCTACCTGTCTAGTTAGCTTCCCTTTCTGGATGCTTTCTTTCTTTGATTCATCATTGCTTGTGACACATGTATTGTCTAAACTATGTTCAAGAACAAGACTCTAATACATTCAATGGAAGAAGGTGAAAAATCAGAAAACGGCATATCAGTTGCATGCATAAATCTATGTGCTGACCTTAAACATCCTATTTCTGCAAAATATCTTATACAGAAAGCATGGTTTCATTGCAAATTAAGAATAATATTTGCAGTAAAATTAAGATTAAAATTTCTTTTGCTTCCTTTGTTTAGGAGAGCACCGACATTGCATAAATGCTCTCTCTTTATAAACTCATCTAGAGATTGTGTGTTCCTTCAGCATTCAGTACATTATCAAATCATATCCGAAGTACTGTGAATTCATGCCCCAGAGGGCATGAACCCAAATTTAAAGTCATCATCATTCTGTATATTTTCTGCTCAGTTGAAGGTTTTATGATATAGGCTGAATGTCTTTTCAGGACAATCCTAAAAATAAGCTAATGCAGTGGGGACTGAATTTATTGGACATGTACACTCACCTTCAGTCGATGTTCTCCCTGGGTCAGTTCTCATGTGATTGGCAAGGGATCGTGACAGCTTGTATCTTCCTATGAGAAACCTGTGTAGACACTGGTAATTAGAACTGCCACTCAGTCCTCCCTGACAACAGCTACTGCAGTGGCTCAGGGCCTCTGAACTAGCTACTGCCTCTGGAAAATCCTGTTTTCCAGTGTCTTCTCCTCCGTAGGCACATACCTAATTGCATGTAAACATTCTGTAATTTACTACACGACACAAAAACATTGGTACCTTCAAGCTGCAAATACAGCAGTTGACAAATACTGAAAAACTACGATTCCAAGGTGTCACCTACAATGTAGCTCTCCAGCTGCCTTCCTTGACTGGCTGCTGAACTAAGGATACTTCCTCGGCAATGGAAAATCTGAGAAGGGTCTCAGTCTCTTTTACAAGGACCTTAATTCTTAGTCAAAGTTATGAGTGTTGAGGCTTGTAAATCCTTTCTGTTTTGGAAAAAAAATACTCCTTTTTGGTTTGAAAATCAGTACATTTTTTCTGTAGTATTCTATTTCAATCAGCATGACAATAAATAAGCTCAATTACCTACTAGCACATTTTTACCCATAACTGATTTAGTCACAAACTGTTAATGATTGCAACTAACAAAGAAAAGAAAATGAAAGAAAAGTAATGCGATAGGAAAATGAACATGAAGTATTTCCAGCTCGTGACTGCATTTGCAAAAGGCTAAGGATAAGGCAAGATGTTTGGAAATAACTGCAAATAAAAATGAGGCTGAAATACTTCCTTGTACTAGGATATCTACAAAATGAAACTTGGATTTTATTCTTGGCTTTGCTGCACTTTGGAGGTATCATTCCGGATACAGCTTCGTTGTCTGTAAAATGGGGCTAACAATAGAGCTGTAATTTCCATGCATGGTGCCCAGTTATTTTGATCTCATCATGTTAAATAGTATCTTTCTTTTTTTTTTCCTGCAGTAAAGAAAAAAAGAGCCAGAATGAGGTGGTCAGGAACTGCTGAGATCCAGTGTTGAAAAGGCAATGAAATCTAATCTCCAGACCATGGAAATCAGTGGAAATTGACTTCAAAACACTGTTGATTTCAGTGGTTTTAAGATCAAGGTTTAGGAGACCAAATTTACCACACAAAGTCTGTTTTCCAGAGCAATGCTTGACAGGAGCTGCCTGTCAGACAGCAGTAGACTGCACCTTTGGGGCAAACATACACTGAAGTACTGTATACAGTTGTAAGGTGTCCAGGAGCATCTCAGGGAAGGAGTTCCTCCTCTCCTGTCCCCACAACTTGTTCAAGACAACAAGGAGGAAATTCTGGTTTACCTCTGTGGTTAAGCAGAAAATATTTAACACCAGACCAGTGTGCAGAGTTCCAAGGAGCAGGGAAGCCAAGCTGTGTTGAAAGGGGCAGGCACAGGGACCTGCTTCTACCTCCTACCCCTTCCCACTGCATGAGCATCAAGCCTGCTGGCTATGGGAGTTTCAGCTGGGTTGTGCAGAGTTGCACACAGAGCATTGAGCATGCCAGAGCTGGGAGGCTCTGCAACCACTGCAATGCTCAGTTCATTTTCTCAGTAACAATCTGGCCTAAGAAGAGCACAGCAAAGTGTATTAGGCATCTTGATAAAGTTGCTTTTCAAAAACGAACCCAGAAATGGCAGTGCTGTATTTTTAGACAGATAATTAATTACAAGGGCACTCCCATATATGTGCTTCAAAATGAATCCAGTAGTGTAATCATGCAACGGGTCAGAAATTACCGAGTGAATAGTACCATTTCCTTTTTAGACTTCTATTACAGCACGGCAGCAGTGTAATTGTGCTGTATTTGGGTAATGCCTGAGCACAGTGCACAGGGGAGTGAGTGTGGAGCTCCATCCTTGTTCATGGACACTTCTCATTGAAGAGTCCACCCACCACAGACACAACACACCCTTTACTTCTAAACTATCTGTTCCCTGCATTAGGAATTCCCACTAAATACAACAGCAAGCTCACAGATTTCTACTCCGCTGACTGCACCCAGTTTTCAGAGGATGCAAAACCCAATGTGTTGGTAGTGCCAAGCTCAGACAAGACAGCCCATAACCCTCTTCTCAGGAACGGTGGGGGAGAACAATATTAAGATATAAGAAACAAAGTACACACCGTAAATCTGTGGAAAAATGTGTTTTGGTAATGTTACAGGAAGCTCAGAACATATTATTGCAATTCCAGGTAACACAGATGGAAGATGAAATCTATAGGAAATCACAACACCTTAAGCACTGAAGTACAGCTGTGGCAGCCAAGTAGTTACAACTCTGCCCTTTTAGATAGCACTCAGTATCATTGTGCTTAAGAGCTCATGATATCCATAGTATTCCAATTTTTGAAACAAAAAATCTTTTGCTTATTCCTCTCCTCCATAACTCTTCACTACTGTGTAATAATTTCTACACTATGTTTTCCAATCTCTATACATTTTCAATGCACTGGTAAAACAGGTATTTTCTGAGAAAAATATTCTAAGTTAAAGCTGGTTGCTATTTTATTTTATTTTATTTTATTTATTTTATTTTAACTGTTTAGCTATTAGTGGAGGCTGATTCATAGCAAAATCTCTTTTAGAGAAATCTGTGAATTGTTCCTTGTCCGAGCTGTTCTTGCCTGCCACTCCTTCTAATGACCACTCTATCCCAGCTCCAGCCTTTCCTGCTCCCTGTTGACATGGTAAAGGAACAGGAGTAAGTGTGTACCCAACAGGTACTAGCAGTCAATCTCTAATTACATTTGAGCCCATTTCAGTTCAGGCTTGATTCTAGAAATCTTGCTAACTTTGAGAATTTCCACTTGTGCAGTTATGAACATCAGCATCTTTTCTAGCAGGAGAAGGTCAAAACCGTTCTGAAGGACTATAACAGCACAAAGGACGATTCAGGTGGTACCCTGAGAATGTTCTTAGCTTACATAACATAGAAAGACAGGTAGAAAATGATTCTTGCCAAACTTGACTAAAAATATGTTTGCAACATCATTAATGGATTCTATTTCCTGTAACCGAAAGGCAATTTGATAAATCATCCTTTTCCATAGTGCCACTAATTGCAATGGATTCAGAAAAAAATCCAAAATTCTTTTTTTTTTTTAAAAAAAGCCACAAATCCTGAAGGTACACCGCTGGCAAGCCCTCAGGTGCTCATATTACAAGCCAAGCAATTTAAATAATCCCCAAGTTCATTATGTTCAGCTAGATGCTCAGGAGAGGTCCTCTCTTCCACTGGTTTCCAAGAATACACCAACACAGAGCATCTTATTTTTCACAACGGATGGGTTTTGTGTGGCTAGGACTAAATCACAGTAGCAGGATTTTAACAACCATGGAAAAGACTATAAAACTTTCTGCCCCTTATTAACTACTGTGTGACTTTTTATGGGTTTATGGGCAATGTTAAGGTTGCAGCACAGGAATAAAACATTGTAAATGGGCTCCAAAATATTGGGAAGCAATTGTCCCCACAAGACGCAGGAGGCCTTTCCAATCCCAGTAGGGTATGGAGAGGGTCACGTGGTACACATCTAAAATTAGATGAAGCTCTGTTGTTAAGTATTTAAACCTATTGCAAACCTGGGCGAGTGCTAATTTTAAAACTGAGCTCCCTGTTCAGAGCTCCAAAATTTCTATTGAAAGTCCATGGAAAATGAAAACTGCCTCTTTAAAAGAAATCAGCTTGCAGCTCCCCAGAACGGAGCCCCTGGGCAAGCGGTTCGAAATATGATTTTTATAAACAAATCTGACATAGCAAACTTAATGCAAAACCCTATGCATATAACATCACTTATGCGTGCAACTCGTTTAAATTATAGCTGTAGAGAGAAGGAAATAAAACTGGCATATTAACCTTTGGCACAACAGTGCTCACATACTAGCGATGTTCAGCAGCAGATGATATTATTGTGACTCCCACTAGTATTGTCACAGTGAAGGGTCTGTCAGAATTCATGTTCGAAACCTCTACAGTCAGAGTTTATTAATTCAGCCACAAGCATCCGTTCCAGACATACCTTGGCATGTACGGTCTTAAGAGCAAAATCTTTTTTACTGCAACTTCCCTTTCCCCATCCTCACCGTACTTAAAGTCACTGAATGCAAAAATAAAATAAAATGAAACAGAAGGTAATGAAATACAGCATTTCCTCCCCACCATCATATTTAAAAACACTAAACGCAAAAATAAAATAAACCAGAAGTTAATGAAATATACCATTCCATGGCTTATTGGCATAGCTCACTGGATGCCTTGCTTCCCAAATGTCCTTTTTAAAGAAAGGTCTACTAACACTTCTTCGAGAGAGGACTCTTTCCAGTAGTTCTAAAGACAAGCAAGATGGGTTTAAAAAACAACTTACCACTGAAATTTAAAACATTCTCAGTTCTTTTTTTTGTGAATGCTCCACATTATTGAATACATTCCTACAGAACAATCAAAGGCATCATATAAAATGAACCTTCCTTGTTAAATACTGACTTACTGTAAGCACCGTTGAGTATCCGGGCCTTGATGTAAGTTCTCGGCCTGTCTCCATGCTCTAAACCACTTTGGTCAAAAGTTTCAGACACAAGACTTAAGCGACAGCTTGAGGCATCCTGTGATCTGGTTTCATAAAAAAGTGCATAAAGTTGACATTAAGTGCAACAATCCTGAGAGACAGTAGTGTGGCAGCAAGACAAGTTTTGGAGTTCCGTTGCATTTCCCTTGGCCCACACAATGAGAGTGAAACAAGTGCAGACCTGTTGCTGTACTGGAGGACACAATGGCTTAAATAAGTATCTGGTGATTGGTAAAACCATTAGATTTGAGAAAAGTTACTTTACCAAAATATCACAGGGCAACAGCAAGACACATTCATATTAAATTTATATGTAAAGAGTATCTAGATCTGGGGAGGATATCGGGTAATGACAGGACTAGGGGGAATGGGGTAAAGCTGGAAGTGGGTAGATTCAGACTGGATGTGAGGAAGAAGTTCTTCACCATGAGAGTGGTGAGACCCTGGAATGGGTTGCCCAGGGAGGTGGTTGAGGCCCCATCCCTGGGGGTCTTTAAGGTCAGGCTGGATGAGGCACTGGGAAGCCTGATCTAGCAGGAAGTGTCCCTGCTCATGGCAGAGGGGTTGGAACTGTGTGATCCTTGTGGTCCCTTCCAACCCTGACAGATTCTGATACTGATTCCGTTTTTGCAGAGGACTTAGTAGTGTTGGCTTGATGGTTGGATTTGATGATCTTAAAGGTCTCTTCCAACCTAAAGGATTCTATGATTCTAGATACATTGGTCTAAGCAATCATTGCTTTCTTCACTTTATGGAAGAATTCTGAGAGCCATTTCTGTTTTTCCAACTCCCTTCTTCCAGCCAGCCCTTGGGCCAAGCTGTGATATGGGCAGTGCTATGCAAAGGAAAGCACAGTGTACTCTTAGTATTGTGAGATTAAAAATGTGTGACGTGTTTTCTATCCTTCCTCTGATAAAACTGGCACAAATCAAGACTGCAGAAGCTGCTATGCAACCTGTACGTAGCACAGGGCCACAGATCAATGCATGTGAAGCAGAAGGAAAAAAAAGAAAAGACACATTTTGAGGACCAAAAATAAGCTGCGAAGAAACTTAATCCTCAAAGGTCAGATGTACATCGGAAAGGCCCAGGCCATGCCTTTGTATCAGAATGTTATAACATTAGCCCTAATGACTTAATAGTTTTGCCCTTGATTTGTGTCAACAGGAACCTATCTTATTACATGGTAAATTAGTTGCTTCCAGCCTACTCCAGACTCCTAGGTGATGGGAAGACAGATGCACTTCTAGCTAAATTAGAAATGTAACCTAGTACCTAAAGAGTGTTCCTTACTAGTATTTAGTAGCATTTAAATTTTTGTACATGTGTTTGAGTAAAGGAAGGCTGGATGCAGCATGGAGAAGAAGTTACCACATTTGGTGTTCAGGAGCCCAAACTAAAAGGCAGGCCCCTCCTTTGCATACTCTTGTGCATGTCATCAAAGGTCATCGTCTGCTGCAGGTATCATGGGATAATGAGCTGGGGTCAGGCATAATGATGGTAGGCTCTAGGTAACAGAGGATGCTTTCTTATGCTCCTTCCTTTCTCTTGGAGCAGTTTGCATCCTTTACAGACTTTCTGTTACATCCACACAGAAAGTTTCCAAGCCACCAGGTGACCAAGACGGAACTTGAATGCTAACTTGATGCTAACCTGCGTAGTTAGCAACTAACTATTCTGAGCCTCTCCTTGCATGAAACAAGGACAATCAGTAGTTTCTAAAAGAACCACTGTTACCAGGCAATTGTCTCGTTCTATTTTAATTGAGAAATTCTGTATTTTCTGATTTATCTGGAAGGCTTTGTTCCACATCTGTCCTAAAAAACCTGTTTCCTGTCAACTTGACAAAGGGTTACTTATCACAATAAATACACGAGAAGGGAGAGGCATGCTTACATGGTTATGTAAGTCTTCTTTAAGGAGTTTTACAGGCAAGTAAGATGCAGCTCCAGACACTAGACTTTTAAATCATTTAAAGCTGACATAAACTGATCCTAGGCACAGTTTATAATCATGTTTTTACTTTTCAGCTCTGACAATTACAAATTGTTTGTATTAGCTCCACAAGTATTTCTATTCAGCAGTCTTGTCAAAGTCCATTCATCCCAGTCTTCTAACAGCACACCAATCCTTTGCTTTGCCAGCCTCCATCCATAACCTTCATCCGACTGTTACCAACCATGCAGGGAAGAGATCCACAGCTTTAGCCCCCACGACTCCCTCATCTGCAATCTGTGGTAGCTGCAGTTTCCCATGTCTCAATATGGTTCTCAGACCATCTCAGCTCATGAGGAATAAGCCTGGCATCCTCTAAGCATGTTGCACTTGTAACCTTTGAAGATCTTCAAAAGAAAAGGGAAAAAAAATCCCAACAAAACAACCCAAAGGTCTTAACTATTTTGCATGAAGTTGCATGAAAAGTCTTGGGGCCTAACTTGACTGGAACTGGTTTAAGTATTTCTCTACTACAGCAGCAGCGCATCATATGAAAGGCTTTGTTTGGCATCTATCCACAGTTATAAATAAAAAACATATTTATCTTTGGTCATGCATATAATTTAAAAGTCGGACAGAAGAAACCTTCTCTCTCCTTTTAAATCTGTAGCAAGCCTAAGATAAATTCTTATAAATTATTTCTTTTAAAAATAAAGAAAAGAAAAAAACAATAACAAAATAGCTTGGCTATTTGGAAATCTGGAAAACAGATTATGTCTTTGGATGGAACAAAGTGTGTGTATGTGTCATCATGACTTTAAACAGCACCATGGTTCCCCATGGAAATACTTAATTGAAGCTAATAAGATGTGGAGTTATCAGTGGTTTGCCATGATAGATTTCATATGGTCTCTCCAAGATGTTTTACCTCCTTCAAAACTTACTGACCTAAGATTGTGTTAACTGGTGATCTGAGCAGCAACCACTACAGACATTAAATCTGAGTATAACCCGACTCACAGAGGGGACAGGAGTTTGAGCAAACTCCTTATAACTCCTCTAGGCAACACAAACACTTAAACTTCTGATTTGTAGCATGAGTGACAATGCCCCATTGGAACTTTCAACTTTTATTTGCCTCTTAACACTTCCAGCAGGGGTCAAAAGTCCTTCCTTTTGGCATCACAAAATTAGGAAACTATTGCTGGCAGACTACATATTACCATGCTTCATAAGTTGATCCCACAAGCTCAGCCCCTGGACACTGCAGAGGTCCAGGCCCACCTTCTCCCATTAAGCAGATTAGTTGATCACAAGTACATGCTAAGAAATATTTTTACTAGTTACAACAATTAAAAAACTCTCTGTGCCCATCTTACATCTCAGTTTAGAAAAAGAAATCCCTGCTGTGTTTGAGGTGGATATATATTGTCCACGGACAAAAGTAAATTTTTAATCATAAACACATATTTATACAGCCTAATGGAGAGCCAGTAAAACTTTCTGAGTGTGCAGAAACAGGTTATTTGGCATCTGCAAAGTGCAGGTGCTTTATAAGCATCTGCATATACCCATTTCTGATAATATCTCAAAATAAGTTTGGCTTGAGCCAATGTATCTGTGTCACTATACATGATTAAACCATTCTGAAATTTATGGAGGAGGAAATGTTTTTCCTGTACTGATAGCAGCAGAGTTTATAAAGGATTTTGGGCAGAGATAATCTGCATAACTTTGGCACTCATTCCACACCTACATTTTAGGTAATTAATTAAATTGTCTTCCTAAAATTGGCCAAAATTAAGGAGCTTATAATTATTTTCATTCAGGAAGAGATGTTAAGAGATTTCTGGCATAACCACCTTTTGCCTTCAGCAGTTTTTTTCCCTTAAAACCTACTCTCTGTGCCTGCAAATGCATCCACTGCGTTTATTTCTTTTTAATGTTAATATTCCTTTTGAATATACCATCCCCACTGATAAAGTCAAGTACCTGTCTATGGGCTGCAGGGTTAGGTTCAGTGTAGCACCTACCAATAATTACGTCAGCCAGCAGCAAGCACATTGCATTCATTAACCTATGAGCAACCTTGGGATTCAACTTACACTGACCAATATTATATTCAGTGGTAAAGAAGCTGGATGCAAATACCACAATACAGGAAATGCAAGGATACAATAAATGTCATGGGACAACATTGCATTTGGAAACAATTGAAGTCAACATAAAGAGTGAATCATAAGATGAAACAACTTCTTTGCAGCTGCTTATGGACAGGGACAGCCTGGGGAATCAATGCTCAGCATTAATACAGCCTTCTTTAGGCAGTGAACAAGGTGAATGGGAGCTCTGTGTTCATCTTCTAGCCAGCAAAGAGTAAAAGTCATCTCCTGAAGGCAATTGTCATCTTATTTATCCAAATTCTGTGACACCTGACTCCTTACAGACTACACAGAGAAGCGAGGGCAACCAAGCTCCTACCTCAGGTGTCTGGTGTAGTTAGCAAAAAAAGAATCCAGATTGAACCTTTTGGCATATTTCTGGTACCAGTTTCGACGTAAGACAGTCTGTAACTTTATGTGTGTTCTTTAAAATGCAAAAGTGCCTAAGATTTACAAGGTTAGCAATGTACCCTGCTGTAAGCAGCACTCAAACTCAGATGCTGCAGGATTCTTTACCAGCGCAAGTTTTCATCTCAGCATATGGATGAACTGAGCAGAGGAGAAACAAGCCTGATTGTAATTACATTAAGCACTTTGGCAATAAGGAAAAGTTTGTACTTGTACACAGATGGCTTTATGTTACAATGCTATAAATGTGCCAAGTTTCATGGCTTCAC
>NW_008594346.1:211346-220361 GCF_000691845.1 Merops nubicus | reverse complement strand
ATGATGGAGGGAAAGGGCTTGATCCAAAGTCTGTGCAAACATTCTGAAAAGCTCTCACTGATTTCAGTGTGTTTGTATCAGGCTTATGTTAAGGCCACTGGACACACCTGGAAAAGGGAATGGCCTTGTGTACTAAAATGCAATTATTTTTTGATCATTTTTAGTCCAGTTTGTCTTTTTTCGCCCAAGTCTTCATGCTTTGGTGACTCTGTTTTCCTTTAAAGGAGAAACAATGAAGTCCACTTTGGGCTGATTAAAATGACTTTGCCCACTGCAGCTCTCGTCTAAGCTGGAAACTTAAACTTTGCAGACCTCATGGAAACTACCTTGGGGGAAAAAATATTACATTCTTATTCTATGAGGCCTCCTGAGTCCTTATAGTGGTTTTGATTCAAGTCTTCTTTTCTCTGACCCTCCCACCCCTACTACTTCATGAAGGTAAGAGATTTTTAAACTTACTTTAAAAGTCCTTAATTTAGAAAAATAAACAAAAATTCTGTCAACCCATTCCCCAGTGTCTCACCATAACTTATTTTAGAGTAATAAATCTTCACCCTGACAGCTCTCTGATGATGCATTACATTAATACATCACAATGACAATACTTGTGATATATGATGGATATATTTTCTGAAAGGGATATCACCTATACATTCCATCTTCCTAGCACAGCAGAATATTGTTTGGGAAAAGGGGGAGAAGGGGAGGTAAAGGATGTTCTTCATCCAGAAGGGAAAAATCTCACAACAGAATGTGGAATTAAGTTGATTGCCCTTGTTAAAATATCAAAGAGATTAAGAAATAAAATGCTTTCTATGCACAAATAACTTCTATCAGTAAGATGACCTGTTTGTTCCTCAAATACTGATATTCAGGTTGGAATATAAAAGGGAAATTCTTTCATATACTTGTATCCATCATGCTAACGCAGGAGAAAGAGACTCTAGGAAATAATCATAATGACTTCGATAGGGTGCAAAGACTGCGATAATGAGAGGTGCAATGCTTAAAATTTAAAAGGGTAAGTAAGGCAGTCTGCAAACAGGAATAGCTGGGAGCCCCAGTGAACAATCCAGTGAGAGCCATGCTCACTCTGAAGAGTCACCCATGACTGACACAGCCCAAGCACAGACAAGGTGATGGTGGGGCTTTTCAGTAGGAAATAAAGTTAATTTCTGACATAGATATCTGGCCTTTCACACCACCACTGCACATAACAAGTGCTGATGTTTGCTGTGTAAGGCTCTGCACAAAGAGAACATAGACAATCCTGGCCTCAACCAATTCAAACTTGATTTCCAAGGTTTAGAATGCAAAATCCGACCCTGGCTTAGGAGAGCCTGTTGCCTGGGCAGAAGGTAGTGGTAACTTTGCTCCAAAGGCTCATCTGGCACATGTGACTGTGCAGGCTGAAGAGTATGAGATTTGACAGACACCTGTGACAGTAACTGGCCTAAAGTGGCCTTCCTCATGCACTTGGCTTGTACACAGGTAACTCTGACAACAACCTCAGTGCCCCTGTTCTTGGTATAAAGATTGCAAGGGCAGTCAAAACCTATCTTATGTCTACCTATAGCCTTCTTTTTCTAGACACATGGTCTTTCCATCCACTACCAGACTATTGAATTCCTAGTATTCAGCATGGGTGCAGAGAAAAAAACAGTGGAACAATGATCTTCTGGCTTTCTAGGGGTTCTGACGGTGGTCTGGTATTTTGGTGAAACACTTGACTTTTCCAAAGCACAGTGGACTCCTTTCAATGCCAAATTGCTGTTGGCTGACTACACCCCAATAGTATCTGAACGTTATTAAGATTCCTGAGCTCTTATGCTGTGTGTGATTGGCAGAACTGTCTGAGCATAAACATCTTCCATAATTTCTCTTCCCTTATGGACTTAACCACAGGTACCCACTGTGCCACTGAAATGGAGTCTGATGGTAGATGTTCTGGCCTGGCAAATACTCACCTGTATCCCTGGACTTCACAGGGGTATGTTTCTCATGTGAAGCAGAGCACACGAAGCACTTCCTGTTTCTGTTTGGTCTTGTTGATTCTGGACTGGAGAGGTAGAGCTGACACCTGTTTTCAGAAACAACTTGGAGGCCTGAGGTATTCCCTTGTTAGCTGAAGAATGAGTGAACAAAATGCCTGTAAGATGTTTAATGGGAGAAAGTGATGTTGTGTTAAGATTGACAGAAAAGTATTAAAATACTACAATACAAGTGAAATCCAAATAAATGTGTATCTGAGCATACATTTCAGTGTGAAGTCATCCCAGCTGACAAGCCAAGTTGGGTTTGAACATGGTGGAAGTAGTATCAACTCCAGTGTAAACTTCTGCATACAGAGAGGCCTTGGGCATTGCTGTTTCCACCTTGCTAGAAACACTTGGGTGGAGAGCCCCACATTCCTGGTAGGTCTCACTCTGTCTCAGAAATGCTGTAGATGGGAACATCAAGAGTGCAACCAAAATGCCAGGAGTGTTGATGTTACTCTGTTGAACATGTGAAAACAAGTGATGATGCCCAGTGCAAGGCAGTGCAATAAGCATATTCTCTGAATGTGGCATGTTTCTCAAAGGTGCTTGTTGACCTCTGAATCTTCAATGTGCAGAAGAGCTCTGAGCTGTAATGAATACAGGAAGCCACTATGTGATAGGCACGATGCCTTGCTAGCAAGCCTATCTCCTGAGGGTTTATTACAGGCAAAAAGAAAATGGTTCTAATGGAAATCAGCTGATACAATCAACCCTGCTAAATCCACTGTCACTTCTCTATGACCACTTGCAAGAGCCTATTGTAAAGTTATTTTGCATTGCAAACATTTGTCCTTTAGTTGTTGAAGGGAAACAACCAGCTCGTTTTGTAGGTCAGCCATCAGATTCTGCATACTGCTGCTCTGAGTCAAGCAACCTGTATTACCAAGTCCCATCAATGCCAGAATTCTTGGGCATGCCAGGTGTCCTCTCACTTACAGAAGAAAAAATAAAATCAATTGGTGTCCTCAAAAGCATCAAGAAAAATGCTAACTGACTTGCACTGAGGCCAAGTATATACTTAGAAATTATAAAAAAAACCTACCCTTCCTACCCATTTTACAGCAGGGATAGCATCCCATTTTTTTGTCAGCAATGCAAAAATGCTATTTTAGCATTAGTCATAGCCCAGCCTACCCTGCTGGCTTACCCTAGGGTGAGCTGGGGAAGTAGCAGTGCAAAAGCTTTTCAAAGATACTCCATGTAAACAAAGTAAAGATCTTTGCATATTTTTCTCTGATGTCTTCTCTTCTTAGAACAAACTTTCCCTCTTTTCATCAAACATAGACCTAGATAAGATGCTGTAATTTTAGTTGCTATTAAGAGTCTAAAGTGACTTTCCTACATTCACTTGTTCCTGGCATCGATAGCAAAGTTCTGTTTATTCTTTCACCCACTTTTGGCTGATGCTATTACCGTGAAAACTGAAGAACTGCCACAGCTGTATTGCCCTTCATGCAGGAATACAGTGACTTTCAAGTACACTTTTAAAACCACTGATATGGGCTTAAAAGAAACTATTATAAAAAAAAAAAAACAAACAAAAAACAAACCAAAAAACCTGACTGAAACAAGGCATCTTTATTATTAAGGCTAGATGTCTCAAATGTTTTTATTTTAATCTTCTTTGCTGGTTTTCTTTGTATGCTAGGTGAGAAGCACATAGAAAGTTCTGTTAACCGTCATACAATCCACAGATCCATATTCCTGTAAAAAAGTTGTTCAGCTAAAGTTCACACAAAACAAAAGTGAAATTACCCCAAAGGAATCTCTGTGTTTCAAGACAATTTTCTTGCTGAGTTTCAAATATTAAAACTCTCCCAGTTGTTAAATAAAGAGTGATGAGAAAATGCATGCAATTTTAATTTCCACTGGGATTATGCCTGGTGTGAGACAATCATGTTGTTAGATGTTTTTCTAAAGACTAAAATAATGTTACAGCATCTGTGAAGGATGTTTTGAAGAACAAGGTACTGAAATAAAAACATTTTTATCCCAGATTGGCTACTTGTTATGCTTTTTGCTGGAATTGCTTGAACTAGAATTTATGCAAAGCTTTATTATCTAAGACACTTAAGCTCAACTTGGTTTAACTGATGTATCTATTAGCTTATCTATCTTGTAGTTAGTGAAGGCTTGATACATCAACTAAATGAGAACCCACGCAAGCCCAATGGATATTTATAAAAAATGCCATAACATTAGGAACCCTAGCAGTGCCAAAGCAATAGTATACCTTAAAATCAAGGCTGATGTTCACGATTCCCTCTGCAAAGCCATGAGTTAGTGGATTGTCTGGGTACTCCTCTGCACCTGCCTTTGTCCTCTGGGGTCTAGTGGGGTTTCAGGTGCTCTTAAAAGATATTTAAAGGAAGAGCAAAAATGGGGTATGACAAAGAGGAACTTTAAAAACCAAATTACAGTCTTAAATATAACTAGTTTTTAACCTCTAGCTCATAATCAGGTGCTGAGAAACAGATACACTAAGTATGAATTATCACCCTGTAATTTTAAGGAGGAATTTGCTTTGGAGATGACTTTGGCTCTGGCTGAGAAAGAATTTAAAGGGAGTTAGCAAAGAGCTCCATTGTCAGAAACCTAAAAATGCCAACAGTGACTATGAAAGCATAGTACTAGAAAAGCAAATATTACCTCATTTGATTTTGTTTATTGTTTTGTTTGTCAGATCTGTAACTTTTCCTAAAATGCTTCAAGCTGGAGAAAGGAAATAACACTAATGAAAACACTTATTACTTGAAAAACGTGTCAGTTTTGTAACCAAGGACAAATATGAAAATATTGACAAAACTGACAGTAAATATTGACAATAATGTATATTTTAGTTCCTGCACTTTTTAAAACCTGGCAAAGCAAAAAGATATGGGACCTTTCTTCTTCAAACTCATTTTCCTGCTCTCATAAAGATCCATCCTGAACAACTTTCAGGAATGTACAAAGTCCTTTTCTCCTTTTCTATTAGTGATGTTATTCAGTAATATCCTTAGGACAAGGATGGGATAGGAGAAACACTAATTTTCATCTCAACTGCTTTCAGACAGTTTTCAAAAAGGAAAATGCTCTAATGTATTATCCAGCCAAAGTTTAGGTGAAATCAGATGTTTTGAATCCCCCTATATTTGCCCTGATATAGTTTTCCAAGGGAGATGTTCTAGAGGAATTTCTGAGGTTAAAGGGCAGCTCGTTTGCTTTGTGTTTCCTGTTAAATTGCAAACTTAACTGAATGGGTAAAATCTAGGCAAGGAAATCACATTTGTGGACTTTGGCCTAACGCTTCTCTGCATGTAAGGAATGGATAATGGTAGGAATTTTATCATATATTCCTTGACAGGCAGCTGCATAGCTGTGAAGAGCTGTGAGAGTGACAGTTTATGCATCTTGGGATATGGAGAAAAACAAAGGAAAAATGGAAAAAAAATTAAGTGGCAAAACCAGCAGTTAGTATAGTGGAACTATACTGCTGGTTTGGGTTTTTTTTGGACTTATTTAGAAAGAAAAACAATAGGCCCATTTTTTCAGAATTATTATGTTTGGAGGTAGTATATTTAAGCAAAATAGACAGAGTGGGTGACATGAGTGAGCATCTAATGATAACACTAATTTAGGGGAATTTCAAGGCAAACCAAGACCGAAGGAGA
The DNA here is from genome assembly GCF_000691845.1 of Merops nubicus. Lineage (NCBI taxonomy): Eukaryota > Metazoa > Chordata > Aves > Coraciiformes > Meropidae > Merops > Merops nubicus. Next base: position 214,669 of record NW_008594346.1, on the reverse strand, counting down.
CAAGCTCTCTGCCCCTGGCACTACTGACAAAGTGGTGCCTCTTCCATTTTTGGACATTTCCAAAGACAAACTAGGACTAAACGGTACAAGAAAAGACAAAACAATGTCAAAATCAGGATCTAGGCAACAGCTCCAGCAAAACCTGTTCTAAAGCCAAGCCAACAAGGGCAGCAAATCCAAGAGTAGCAATGCAGGCTCTAGAAGGCACTGTACCTTCTTCTTTTTTTCTGGCCTCTAATCAGAGCCATCTGCAGGGTGTTAGTCCACTTAGCCTGAAGTGATCACAACAGATCCCTACATTGACATTCATGCCCACTCAGCAATGAACAGATTTCTCCAGATCAGTCCCACGCAACTCATGCCCACAAGGTAGAGAGCACATAAAGCCATTCCTGCAGCCTGTGACCTTGCTAGTCTCCATGTGTGTTTCTGCAGGGCTGGCCCATGGTGTGGTAGCCCTACGCTCCACGCCTAAGGTTTCTTTAAAGCTAATGCAAACTTCTGTAAATAACACAAAAGTTTATCTAAGGGTGCCAGAAAGCCTATACCAGTTCTAATAGCAGATCTCTGGCCTGCATGGGGGCATTGTCAAATACCAGGGAACCTATTTTTCCACCAAGTTGCTACAGACTAGGCTACAGCTTGCTACATGAGTAGCGAAGGGGATCAACATCTGGCTCATTTCTCCTAAGTGGCCAACGAGAGATTTTAAAACCTGAAGAGTCAGGAATTCCCTCTGTCCACTGTGTTTCAGAAACACAATGCCACTTGGCCTGGTTCTTGATTTACCTTGACTGTATTTGAAGCCCCTAAAATAACATTCTCAATATGTGTAGGACAGTTTTGCATGTGCAAGGACAGCAGTGAGTTACTTAAAATTTGGAGAAGAGCATTGGGAATAGAACAGTTTGCAGTTTAGTGTATGACACTGCAGCTGTCAAAAGCATAAACCAGAGAAACAAAAGTTGCAATGAGACAAAAAGAAAATCTAAATGACTTTGATGACTGCTGCACAATAAAGAGGGTTTCAGAGCTCATAGTGGCATAAACAGGAAAGAAAGAAATGTCCATCCCTGGAGCTGATGAAAAGCAGGAGCATCCTTTTCTAGAAGGCCATAGCAAAGCAGAGATGTGCTAGGTAACTACTCACAGACATCCAATGAGCCAACTCTCCCTTATTTTGCTTGTAAAGGAAGCCTAAGTGGAAAGAATGGTAAACCTTCCATCGACCTCAGCTGGGCCAGTACTTCTCACCCTAATGGCAGTGGCATTACTAGTCAGTGCAAGGAGGGTTTTGCTCAGATTTTCTGTCCCACCTCACCTTTTCTGAAGCCTTTTCTATTCCTCCACTGAAGAGATTTCTGAACACAACTGTTTCATCATTTGATAAATTGCTCCTTTGTGCCAGAAAGATTTCATCCTATGCATTTATTTAATCTGTGTACCCCATGAACTAACACCTTTGCATTTAATATTAGCAGGGCATGTAAAGCCAAGCCTAGGTTCTGCTGGAACTGCATGGTGAAACACAAGAACAGTCTTAACTTCAGGGAGTTTTGTGGAGAGAAAATAGGAAGTGAAACAACTTTAAAAAATGCACACTTTTGTAATGCATTAAAGCCTTCATTGCTTTTGCCAAAGCTTCACTTTTAAGAAGAACCAGCTGTGGATTTGATTTCTGTGTTTCTCAGTCATAAGTCAATAGAGGATTCAATTTTAAAGCACAAGACCTATAACATACAGTGTGAATCATCTCTTGTCTGCATATAAGATAGCACAGATAGATAACGTGCTTAGTGAAAGCTTTATCACCAAGGAAACACATTCATAAGCATTGAATCTAGCACCTTAACATTTACAACTCACTTTAAAAAAAAATGCCAGCTGTAAATAAGTCCATACTCATAACTAGATATATGTGGTCTCTATCACTCATGCCTATTTTAAGAATCACTCATTGCCTAAGAGTGGCAATGGGCAATGTTCACTTCAGAGCTTCTGGAGATTTAGGCTCTGATCTACCAGAAGTTAATTGTTTCAGAGAGATAATAATTTTTTGGTAATTATGTCCAACCAATCCATAAGTAACCCCTCAAAGAACAGGTTTTATCTAGTGCCACTTGCTATTTCCTAAAGGTCATGGAATCTCTTTTTCTCACCTCTAACAGCTCACCTTTCCTGGGTGCACTATGGGGAAGCATAATTCCAGCAGAGTGGAAATTCAGTCAGCAAATGAGGCATCGATATAAATATTCATGGGGGAAAAAAAACTTTTGAAAAAATGTTGAGAAAAGAGAGTAAGTAAATCATGGCATCCTCAGGAGACCACTAAGACATGCACTGACAATTTACATGGATTTGCTTAAAATTTTGTCTGTAATTTAAGAAGTGTTATCCTACTTACCAACTTATCACCTTCTTGCCAGTATCTGGTCATCGCTTGAGCATTTGACACTTGATTGAGGACAGAACAGTTGCCCAGATGGCAAATGGCATCCATTTGTGATATCCTTGATTTACAGTCTGGCAATTAGCAAGGGAAACTATTTTGGATTACTCAGGGACATGCTTTAGCCCCAGTCAAGATACAACAGTTGTTGAGTTTTTAAAATGTGAATTTGACTTCCTATCTGGGATTCTGGTAGGACCTGATATGAAGGCAAGCCATGGGAGAAGCACTTGAATTCACAGGGACCATCTGCATGTGCAATGTTAAGTTTCTCCTTCAGCACTAGAAGACACACTGGGCAGAGTCCCAGTAGAGTTCAGCACAACTTAATATGGTTAACAAAAAAATTTCAGGAAAAATTTTGAAAATACTTAATTATGGCTTGTTCTAGTTGTGGCTGTGGTCACTGATAAACACTTTTACTGACTTTGGTAGGAAGAGAGGGAAGTTGATGCTAAGTGTCTTTAGGAAACCAGCTCTGAAAACACACAACATACTTAAAATATTTGACTCCTTGCAGTTAATCTTACAAAGACACACGTTCATAGAGGCCTTTAATTGAGAATCTTCTGAACTCAGTTCTTGTCTGGCTCCTGTCTGGTTCCACAAGGCTAAATAGATACAAATAAATGGAGCCATTTGCCAACTCAGGACTCAAATCATCAGCAGTCATCATAAAATTCAGCCTCCACAAGAATCTGAGATGGAGTATACCAGACTCCAGCACTCAAATTTGACCATTCAGTGAAGAATAATATATAAAGGATTACTTTAAAGCCACTGACTGTGAAGAAAAAGAGCACCGACTGGTGGGTGATGACACAATCTTGAACTTTCACACCACATCTCGGTAAATATTACCGCACTATAATTG